>NC_064639.1:510492969-510770469 GCF_023864345.2 Schistocerca serialis cubense
TTCACAACCTGTTGCTCCTGCTCCATCTACTTCAGGAGCAACACCCCCCCAGCAATCGGGGACTTCAGTTCCCCCTTCCCAGCCGGAGAAGCGTCTGACTTCTTCGGCTACTCTCGCAAGGAAGGGGTCCCCTGGGGACCTCCCTTCACGAGTTCAGACCAGCGGCACAGCAGACACCCGCAAGTGGCTCAAACAACCACCAGTCCCTGGTCGTAGGGCCTCCCAATCGTCCTCCGTCCCTGAGACTGACCCTGTGGAGCCCTCTAAGCCCTCCAAGCCTGAACCACCGAAGGCACAACGAGAGAAACAGAAACAGACCCAGAAGAAAGTCCCCAAGAATACCAACATAGCGGTGGCACCCGTTCCACCGCTTACTACAAGCTCTGCCTCAGAGGACGAGGTAGAGATTCTGGCGTCCGCTGAGGACATGGATCTCGCCAGTCCCTCGGACGCAATAGATGGCTGTTGTCCAGGTGGTGATCCAGTAGCAGCAGGGGCCCCGGAGGCGTAATCTGCCTCCCCAGTTCCTTCACGCCTTTCCCATCCATGGCCAATACCATCCTCCAGTGGAACTGCAGCGGTTTCTTCCACCACCTAACTAAGCTCCGCCAACTTATCAGCCTTCATCCTTTCCTTTGCATTGCTCTGCAGAAAACTTGGTTTCCAGCAATGCGAACCCCCGCCCTCCGTGGCTATCGGGGTTATTTTAAGAACCAGGCTGCTTATGAAAGGGTGTCTGGTGGCGTCTGCGTATATGTCCTTAACTCTCTTCACAGCGAGTTTGTACCTCTACAAAGAGCTTTAGAGGCTGTCGCTGTTCGGGTGTGGACGCCACAGGCTAATACCGTCTGCAGTATTTACCTTCCACCGGATGGTGCTGTCACGCAGCATGTCCTGGCTGCTCTGATCGCCCAACTGCCGCCACCTTTCTTGTTGCTGGGCGATTTCAATGCCCACAACCCTCTATGGGGTAGGACTGTCTCCAATGAACGCGGTCGGGCCGTGGAGCATGTGTTGGCTCAGCTCGACCTTCGCCTCTTGAACACCGGTGCTCCCAAGCATTTCAGTGTGGCCCATGGCTCGTTCTCGGCCATCGATCTCCCTCTTTGCAGCCCTGGACTTATCCCATCCCTCCACTGGTGTGTGCGTCCTGACCTGTGTGGTAGTGACCATTTTCCCATCTATTTGTCACTGCCCCAGTGTAATTCTTCTCGGCGCCTGCCCCGCTGGGCTCTCCACAGGGCTGACTGGCCGGGTTTTACTTCCGCTGCATTCGTTGAGTCTCCCCCACATGGTGACATTGACGAGGTGGTCCGTGTTTTAACCACGTCCATCATTTCAGTGACCGAGGCTGCCATCCCCCGTTCGTCTGGCCTCCCTCGGAGGATGGCTGTACCCTGGTGGTCGCCGGAGATTGCTGAGGCTATTCGCGACCGTCGTCGGGCTCTCCAGCGTAATAGACAGCACCCGTCTCTAGAGACACTCATCGCCTTTAAGAGGCTCCGTGCCTTGGCCCGTCGTCTTATTGTACGGCGTAAGCAGGAGTACTGGGAGAGGTATGTTTCATCCTTGGGCTCCCATGTCTCCTCCTCGCTCGTGTGGTCCCGGATCCGGCGGATTTATGGATACCAGACCCCTATGGGTGTCCCTGGGCTCTCCTTGGACGGCGCTGTCTGCACGGACGCTGCCGCCATTGCTGAACGGTTTTCCGCGCACTTTGCTAAGAGCTCTGCGACTGCATCATATCCCCCTGCTTTTCGCTCTCTCAAGGAGCGAGCCGAGCGGACGCCGTTCTCATTCCACACGCGTCGTTCTGAAAAATACAATGGTCATTTCAGCGAGAGGGAATTCCTCGCTGCCCTCGCCGATTGCCCTGATACAGCACCAGGACCAGACTGCATCCACGCGCAGATGCTGAAGCATCTCTCCAGGGACTGCCAGACACATTCTCGCGATATTTAATAGCATTTGGAGCGAAGGCGTGTTCCCGTCGCAATGGCGAGAGGGTGTTATTGTCCCCAATTTGAAGCCCGGTGTGGACCCACTGGCGGTGGACAGCTATCGTCCCATTACCCTCACCAACGTTTTGTGCAAATTGCTCGAACGTATGGTGGGTCGGCGTTTGTGTTGGGTCCTTGAGTCGCGCGGTCTCCTCGCTCCATCCCAGGGTGGCTTCCGTCGGGGCCGGTCTGCCACGGACAATTTGGTGCAGCTGGAATCTGCTATCCGTGTGGCCTTTGCCCGACGTCAGCATCTCGTTGCTGTATTTTTCGATCTGCGGAAGGCGTTTGACACCACATGGAGGCATCACATCCTCGCCACGTTGTATGAGTGGGGTCTTCGTGGTCGGCTCCCGGCTTTACTTGAAACTTTTTTATTGCGCCGCTCTTTCCGGGTGCAAGTCGGTGCCGCCTCTAGTTCATCTTATATACACGAAAATGGGGTCCCGCAGGGCTCGGTGTTGAGCGTCTCCTTATTTATAGTGGCCATTAATGGTGTGGCTGCAGCCGTGGGGTAGTCTGTGTCTCCTTCTTTGTATGCTGACGACTTCTGCATCTCGTTTAGCTCCACGATTACGGGAGTCGCCGAACGCAGGCTGCAAGTCGCCGTTCGCAAGGCAGCATCATGGGCTCTGACTCATGGTTTTCAGTTCTCTGCAGCCAAGACTCGAGTTATGCACTTCTGCAGGCGTCGGACGGTCCACCCTCATCCTGAACTTTACCTCGACGGCCACCTGCTTGGAGTGGTGGACACTTGCCACTTCTTAGGACTCGTCTTTGGTGCCCGGCTCACATGGGTTCCTCATATTACTCAGCTGAAACAAAAGTGCTGGCGGCACCTCAACGCACTCCGCTGCCTCAGCCACACATCTTGGGATGCGGATCGCTGCACACTGTTGCGATTATACAGAGCCCTCGTGCAGTCCAGGCTTGATTATGGGAGCCTGGCCTATGGGTCTGCATCACCCTCAGTGTTGAAGTTGTTAGACCCCATACATCACTGTGGGGTTGGGCTTGCTACTGGCGCTTTTCGTACCAGCCCCATGGATAGTCTACTGGTGGAGGTCAGGGTTCCCCCGCTGCGGATTCGCCGCCATCGACTGCTCGCCGACTATGCTGTCCACGTGCATTGCTCGCCAGGCCATCCCAGTCGTCGCCTGCTTTTTCCTGCCATGGTCCTCCATCTGCCCGAACGGCGACCTAGGTCTGGGCTTTCCGTCGCTGTCCGCGTCCAGTCCCTCCCTTTGGAACTGGGGTCATAACCTCTTCTGCCTCCCTTCCGGGTCCATGCACCTATCCTGCCTGTCGTACGAGGCGACTAAAAGGAGTCTCAAATGTTTCGGCCTTATGTGATGGTCCCCTCTCGGGTTTGACCTCCATCTATCTAAATTATTCCGAAGAGCGAGCCAATTGGGGAAGGGCGCCTTACATGGTGCACTGTTTCCGTCATGCTTTGAGACCTTTAGCCGGCTTTTTCGTCGTTGCACTGGGGTCCCGCTCGTTTTCCATCTCTTGGGCGAGGATCCGTCCCTGGGTGCGATTCCCAAGCTGCAATCTGCAGTGTTTCTTTTAACTGCGACGACGATCTTGGACAGTTTTGCACCTAAGATCCAGCACGGTAGCCAGCCCGTTGTGGTGGGGCCGCCATGTACCCTCTTGGTTGTAGCCCCCTGACAACACAGGGATCGCTCTACTGATGCCTGCGCCGTTCACTCCCCACGTATGCCAAGGAGTAGATGCCCATCTCCTTGGGCCATCAGGACTCCCGGCAATGGCCGTCCTGCCAGGTGGCTATTGCTGCGGCTGGGTGGCGCCCGTGGGGAGGGCCCTTGGTCGGAGTAGGTGGCATCAGGGCGGATGACCCGCAATGAAGCGTGGTACATCATCTCTCGCTGGTGGCCAGCCGCCAGCAGTCTCTAAGCGTTCTGGGGCTCAATTTAATGCTGAAAAGTACAATCCGAAAACGTTCCCCTCTCTGGCCACGCCGTGGGAGGAACGTAAATCTCAGGATGGCAGTAGCAATTATTCGCCCCGATTCTTAGTTTCTACGAGAGCTGATGGGGAGTCTTTTCTCTCCACAAAGCCGCAGTTCTTCGTCGAGCATTTAGAGGACAAGTTTGGGGAGGTGGAGGGCTTGTCAAAAATGCCCTCTGGATCGGTCCTGATCGAAACAGCATCCTCTGCCCAGTCACGACGGTTACTTGATTGTGACAAGTTGGGGGATGTTGCTGTTACGATCACACCACATAAGAGTTTAAATATGGTCCAGGGAGTTATTTACCATAAGGACCTTCTTTTGCAGTCTGATGACGAGCTGCGCGCCAACTTAGAGCGCAGAGGTGTACATTTCGTCCGGCGCGTTCATTGGGGTCCGAAGGAAAATCAGATAGCTACCGGTGCCTTCCTCTTGGCCTTCGAGGGTGATACGTTACCAGAAAAGGTCAAGGTGATGGTCTACCGATGTGACGCAGGGCCTATATTCCTCCCCCGATGCGGTGCTTCAAGTGCTGGAAATTTGGCCATACGTCTTCCCGCTACACTTCCAGCCTCACATGTCGAGATTGCGGACGCCCGTCTCATCCCGATACTCCATGTGCCCCGCCTCCCATCTGTGTCAACTGTGGGGAGCACCATTCACCTTGCTCGCCAGACTGCAGAATCTTCCAGAAAGAACGCAAAATCATGGAATATAAGACCCTGGACCGACTGATTTATACTGAGGCCAAACGGAAATACGACCGATTACATCCCGTGAGAATGACGTCATACTACGCCGCTGCTACACCACCTGTGCTCGCCCCATCAGTTTCGCGACTTCCGGCCGGATCGCTGAGTGGTACAACTCCTCCTGCCCCCTTGCCAGTGGTGGGCTCTACCCACCGGGTTGCTCCTGCGCCACCTACCTCAGGGGCAACACCATCCCCCCCATCAGGGACGTCCGTCCCCGCTTCTAAGCCGGAGAAGTGTCCAACTTCTTCGGCTTCTCACGCTCGCAAGGGGTCCCTCGGGTCCCTCCCTTCCCAGGTTTCCACCAGTGGGAAGGCTGACGACCGACAGTGGCGTAAGTGCCCGCAATCAGCTGGTCGACGGGCTTCACGATCCTCCTCAGTCCCGGAGACTGAATCGGTGAAGCCCTCCCAGGCATTTAAACCCAAGGAGCAGCGTGAGAAAACAAAGAAGAAGAGCTCTAAGCCCAAGGAACTCGCGGTGGCAGCCACCCCACCGCCACCTTCCAGCTCTGCGTCTGAGGACGAGGTGGAGATCCTGGCGTCCGCTTAGGACCTCGATCGCGCCGGCTCCTCAGACGCCATGGATAGCACTAGCACGGATGCTCAGTCGGAGGCAGCAGGTGACCCAGCGGCGTAATCTGCCTTCACAGTCCCGTCACGCCTTTCTCCGCCATGGACAGTACCATCCTCCAGTGGAACTGCAGCGGTTTCTTCCACCATCTAGCTGAGCTCTGCCAGCTTATCAGCCTTCATCCTTTCCGTTGCATTGCTCTGCAGGAAACTTGGTTTCCGGCAATTCGAACCCCCGCCCTCCGTGGCTATCGGGGTTGTTATAAGAACCGAGCAGCTTATGAAAGGGTGTCTGAAGGACATATAAGCAGACGCCACCACACTCTGCACAGCGAGTCTGTCCCTCTCCAGACGCCTTTAGAGGCTGTCGCTGTACGCATGTGGACGCCACAGGCTGTTACCGTCTGCAGTCTTTACATTCCACCGGATGGTGATGTCTCGCAGCATGTCCTGGCTGCACTGGTCGCCCAATTGCCGCCACCTTTCTTGTTATTGGGCGACTTCAACGCCCATAACCCTCTGTTGGGTGGGACAGTGGCCACAGGTCGGGCCCCATCGTTCAGCATTTATTGTCGCAGCTCGATCTCTCGCTGTTAAATGATGGTGCCTTCACACACTTCAGTGTGGCGTCATTGACCTTTCCATCTGTAGCCATAGCCTCTTACCGTCTGTCCAATGCAGTGTGCATGACGACTGTGTGGTAGTGATCAATTTCCGCTCTTTTTGTCACTTCCACAGCGTCACTTTTCTGGGTGCCCTAGCAGATGGGCTATGAATAAGGCTGACTGGGATTTGTTCTCCTCCACTGCCGCTTTTGAGCCTCTCTCTACTGATGACATTGATGCGGTGGTTCAATCGGTCACCACCGGCATCGTTTCTGCCGCCGCGTCTGCCATTCCCCGTTCTTCTGGGTCCCCTCGGCGGAAGGCTGTGCCTTGGTGGTCTCCTGAGATCGCTGAAGCGATTAAAGATCGCTGGCGGGCGCTCCAGCGTCACAAGCGACATCCCTCCTTAGCCCACCTTATCGCCTTCAAACGGCTGCGTGCGCGGGCCCGCCTCCTCATCCGCAAAGGCAAGGAGGAGGGCTGGGAGCGGTATGTGTCCACCATTGGCCTCCATGTCACTCCCTCCGAGGTCTGGGCCAAGATTCGACGCGTCTACGGCTATTGGACCCCTGCCAGCGTCCCAGCGCTCTCACTGAATGGAGCCGTTTGTACTGACTCCGACGTCATCGCAAATCGCTTAGCAGAGCATTTTGCTATGAGTTCCGCTTCTGCGAATTACCCCCAGGCCTTCCGCTCCATTAAAGAGCGGATGGAACGTCGGAGCCTTTCGTTTCGCGCCAACCACCCGGAATCCTACAATGCTCCATTCAGTGAGTGGGAATTTCGCACTGCCCTAGCTGCTTGCCCTGATACCGCTCCTGGGCCAGATGGCATCCACTGTCAGATGCTGAAACACCTTTCAGTGCCCTGCCAGCAGCGCCTTCTCGATCTTTACAACCGTCTTTGGGTCGAGGGGGAGTTTTCGTCGCAATGGCGGGAAGGCATTGTCATCCCCGTTTTGAAACCTGGAAAGACTCCTCTGGAGGTGGACAGCTACCGTCCCATTAGCCTCACCAACGTTCTTTGCAAGTTGCTTGAACGGATGGTGAGCCGGCGCTTGCATTGGGTACTGGAGTCTCGGGGCCTTCTGGCTCCGTCTCAGGGTGGGTTCCGTAGAGGCCGCTCCGCCACCGACAATCTGGTGAGCCTGGAGTCGGCCATCCGTACTGCTTCTGCCCGCCGTCAGCACCTGGTCGCTGTCTTTATCGACATGCGGAAGGCGTACGATACGACATGGCGTCATTACATTCTTTCTACACTTCATGGATGGGGCCTTCGGGGTCCTCTACCGATTCTTATCCGCAATTTTCTGTCGTGTCGTACCTTGCGCGTGCAAGTCGCGGCCTCTTACAGTTCCTCCCACGTCCAGGAGAACGGTGTGCCACAGGGCTCTGTTTTAAGTGTCTGTCTGTTTATAATAGCCATTAACGGGCTTGCTGCGGCCATGGGAAATTCTGTCTCTGCTTCCCTGTATGCTGACGACTTCTGCCTTTATTACAGCTCTACTGGCATTGCAGCTGTTGAACTTCAGCTACCGGGCGCTATCCATAAGGCGCAGTCTTGGGCTGTAGCGCTGGGTTTCAGTTTTCGGCAGCCAAGACCCACGTTATGCATTTCTGCCGGCGCCGAACAGTCCATCCTGAGCCGCGGCTTTATCGTGCCGACGAACTCCATGCTGTGGTGGAGACCCACAGGTTTTTGGGGGTGGTTTTCGATGCCCGGCTGACTTGGCTGCCTCATATCCGGCAGCTTAAACAGACGTGTTGGCGGCATCTAAACGCTCTGAGATGCTTGAGCCACACCCGCTGGGGCGCCGACCGCTCTACCCTGTTGCGGCTCTACCAGGCGTTAATCCAGTCTCGCCTGGCTTATGGCAGCCTGGCTTATGGCTCAGCATCCCCATCTGCGTTGCGGGTGCTGGACCCAGTCCTCCATAGTGGGATACGCCTTGCCACTGGTGCTTTCCGCACCAGCCCTGTGGACAGCATACTAGTGGAGGCAGGTGTCCCTCCACTGCGGTTCCGACGCCAACAATTACTGGCTGCTTACGCTGCCCACGTTTTTAGCTTGCACGGGCACCTAAATTACCATGTCCTGTTTCCGCAGTCAGTCGTCCATCTGCCAGACCGGCGGCCCCGGTCGGGTTGTCCGATTGCCATACGCATCAAGGAGCTTCTCTCCGGGCTTGGGTTTTTCCCTGTTCCACCTCCTTTCCGGGCACCTCTGCGTACACCCCCGTGGAGTCTGCCTCGCCCTTGCCTTTGGCTCGACTTGGCACAGGGCCCAAAGGACTCAGTCCCTCCAGAGGCCTTCGTCCGCCGCTTTTATTCCATCCTGGCCACGTATCAGGGCTCTGGCATAGTTTACACTTATGGCTCGATGGTCGCTGGTCGAGTCGGTTATGCGTTAACTCTAGGGGACCATTCCGAACAACATTCCTTTCCGGCTGGCTGCAGCGTTTACACTGCTGAGCTGGTCGCCATCTTTTGTGCCCTAGAGTATATCCGCTCCTGCTCAGGTGAGTCCTTTGTTATCTGTAGCGATTCCCTGAGCGGTTTACGAGCTCTCGACCAGTGTTTCCCCTCGTTCCCGTCTGGTGATGGCTATGCAGGAGTCCCTGCGTACTCTTGCCTCTTGCGGCCGCTCTGTGGTCTTTGTGTGGACCCCCAGGTCATGACGGTTTCCCGGGCAATGAACATGTTGACCGCCTGGCCAAACCGGCCACCAGTGAACCCACCCTGGACATTGGCCTCCCGGAGACTGATTTGCGGGCAGTCTTCCACCGCAAAGTTATCTCGCTTTGGGACGCTGAATGGCGCGGTCAGACCACCCCTAACGAATGTGTGGCACTCTTCCTTGCGAGTCTCTCGCAATGAGGAGTCTGTCGTCCTCTGCCGACTGCGTATTGTGCACACGCGGATGAGCCACGGCCACTTATTGCGCCGTGCGGTCCCTCCTCTCTGTCGCTGCGGCTCGGCATTGACAGCGGTCCACATTTTGTTGGACTGTCCACTTTTATCTGTGCTCAGGCAGACATTTGCGCTTCCTGACACTCTCTCTGCACTTTTACTAGATGACTCTGCCATTGTGGACTTAATTTTGCGTTTTATTCGCGCAGGGGATTTTATCGTTTACTCTGAGTGTTCGTTTTTTAATGTTGATTCTGGCTTTTAGTCTCTGATTTTAAACTGAGTTTTTAATGTGTTCTTGGTGGTTGGCTTTACGTCTTTTTTCTCTATGGTCGGCCAACCACCGTCGCACTCTGTGTGTTTTAATTTGTTTTGTCTGATCTCTGTCGGAGTCTTTTTTGTCCCGTGTCGTTTGACGTCTTTCCTGCTGTTCGTTTTTATTCTCTTTGGGCGGTTCTAATTTTTTGGAAAAAGGGACCGATGACCATCGCAGTCTGGTCCCTTTAATCCCTCAAACCAACCAACCAACCATCTTGTAGCCGCTCTGCAAGTCCAGAAAAAGGACAGCGTTCGACTTGGCGGTGTAGAAACCTTTGCTGTCGTCTTCAGTGATCTGTAAGACCTGAAGTTCGGCACAGATGCGAGGCGAATCCAAACTGTTCAGGACAGGTCGTCCCATCCGCCGAAAGAGGTTGGGAAAGTAGTTGAAGGATAACAGATTCAAGGACTTTCGCCATAGTATTTAGGAGGCTGGTTGGCCAGTTGTTGGTGGGGACGATAGGGTCCTTGAACCTTTTGGGGATCAGTCAGCCTGGCTTGTTTGCACGGAGGGGGGAAAAGGCCAGACGAGAGAGAACAGTTTAAAATCTTGGTGAACAAGATGAGTGCCATGCGGGAAAGGTGGCAAAGATGTTCATTTAAAATTCCGTCCAACCCAGTGCCCAACCGGCCACGTTGCTGTTGCAGGATACACTGAATTTCTGCCATGAACGTAAGGAGGGAGCAGACTGGGGTGGGCGGTTGCGGAAAGCAGCAACAGCTGCCAGGACTTCATTTTCGTCCTGTAGTTTGTCCGGACAAGGGGGCGGTTTTGGTGCTCGAATGAATCCGCCAGCGTTTCCACAATTTCGAGTGTATCATACAAAAGCCCGCTGCCGTGTCAATAGGATGGGCAGTCACTGGCATAGAACGCCACAGGGTGCGAATGACAGCCCAGTCAGACTTTTTTGTGCAGGAAGAATGTAGACATCCTTTTCTCTCATTGTTCGGACCTTTAGTCAGCGAGCCGGTGGCAGAATTCACGCTGGTGGCGTCTCATTTAGCGTTTGTCCTGGGGTCGCGAAACTTCTTCCACCGCCGGCGGTAGTGGTTCTTCTGCACCTTCAGCTCCTGTAACAAGGGAAGCAAATCTTCCAAGGGGGGGGGGGTTAAATTCCGAGGAGCAGTGGAGGTGGAGAGTTTCACTGATTTCTGTATTTTGGCGGTAAGATAACCACAGCACAGACTATATTGGCTGGTGTTGTCAAATCGACGTCGTGTCGAGTGGTGTTATTAAGTACCCTGGCAAACTTGTCCCAATTGGTGGGGGCATAGAGGTCCGAACATCAAATGAAAGGGTAACATTGGCGAGTAGCAAGAGTACTGGCTCATGGTCAGAGGCCAGTTCCTGGAGAACTTTCAGTGAACACTGAGCAGTGATTTTTTTGAAAATGACCACATCCAGAACGTCTGGCTGGAAGTTAGAACGGACTGCGATATGTGTAAGTTCGTGGGGGCCATAGACCGATAGCGCTAAAGTATCCTCTAGGTCAAGGGGAGCCGGTCTTTCGGGTTAGAGAGCCGAGAATGCCAAGCTGGGTGCTTGGCATTGAGATCCGCCCCGACAATAAGCCTGTCGAAGGGATGCCAATGTGTGGTCTGCTTCCAGCAGTGGCTTGTTTGGGCTCAAATACGCTGCTGCAAGAGCGGTGGCACCGGGGTGTGTGTAGACGATGGCCGCTGAGGCCTCTGTGTTCCATTGGCTGGAGAGTCTCTTGGGTATTGGCAGGGGCTTTGTTGAGGAGCACTGCCATGCCCCTACCACGGCGGTGTGGGCGATCTGAGCCGTAACACGCGATGTTGTGAAGGTGGAAGTCGTCTGCCGGTTTGAGGAGTGCTTCTGTGACCAGTAAAACATCCACGCGGTGGGGTATTATAGATTCGATACGTTAAAATGGTTGCAAGAAGTAAGCACTTAAATATAAATAAGATCTCATCGTTCCCAATTACCACTATGGTGCCAAACTTCGATTCGTTTATAGATCTTGAGATGATGTTTGATTCGAAAGGCGTACGCTATGGAATGTTGTCTCTTTGCATCTGGCAGGCAGTTCAGTTTCGTATTTATGACATACGTAATTTACCGCCTACACGTTCCGTTTTTAATACTGAGTGGCGTTGCGCATGCAGAAAGAGTCATCGCAAACGGGTAATTTACGTAAAATTCTTCGACGAGGATGGGATTCGAACCCACGAGTGCAGAGCACATTGAACTAACAGTCCAACGCTTTAACCACTCGGTCGCCTTTTATTTTTACAAATAACATAATCAACTGAACAAGTACCTTACCTTTTACGACTAAAATTAGTATCATAACCGATAACTTTTTTTGTCTGTGGGTATTCAGCTGCGTTAACAAGAGTTTTAAATATGGAATTTTGACAAGTATTTTTTGACAAAACAGCGAAAAGTCCATGAGTTTTATACAAACATTCTAAATGTGAAATAAATAAGAGTGTTTATACAAAAGTGGTATTTCCATAGTGGCATCAGAAGTTTACTAAAATCTAGCTGAATAGAAGTACCTAATACACATGCAAAAATTCAATATGTAAGACTATCTTTCCACAGTTTCTTCATTGTTAAACCAACAGTATTTTTCGGGGACCTACTAATGTGCGTGATAAATGAAATAAGTATGGTTGGATCCCCCTCACAAGTTGTATCAAAAACAGGATGCACTTCTGCCTCAACAGGATATTCTGGACTGTGTGCGTTTCTATTCATTACTTCGACAGTACAGAGTATGTCTTCGGTCAACATATCACCAAATTTCTCTGTTAATAGTTACCTTTCGCATTCGTTGTTCAACCTAATAATTTCCACACGTACGGTCCAGACTTCCCAAGTACTTTCTATTGGAAATTGCCACCTGTTTTTCTTCCGCTGGAAAAATTCCAGTGATATTTCCCCAGTGGTCTGCTGTGCACTGCTATGTAGGGAGTCCGAAAACGCCGAAATTTCTTTCTTCAAATTGCGACCTAAATCCTCGGAATAACAGCAAACATGAGTGAGATCTATAAAATCACAATCCACATCACAGAATCCAATACTTCAATATCTATGGCATAGTGTTTCAGGAACGAAGTCAAACTTTCCCACTGTTCGGTGAAAAAGAACGGTATGAAACAAACTCGCTACAGCTTCCTTTACCTGCCTGGGTTCTACAGTCAGTTCTAGTGTCTCAGACCTGGCCTTCATAATTTCTGATTGGTTAGCTGAATAGGGTAGAACTACGAGAAGTAATTCATTAGGTCCAATATCACATCCTGCAATTTGATAAGTCACATACGGTTAACTTTACGACAAGAAACAGTAACCTACAACTTCACAATGTATACATGCAAAACACACCGTCATCCATTGCAAACACACAGACCTACCAATGAACTAACATATTGAGGCAAGAGAAGGTATTTCCAACAGTACGAACATAAGGTAGCTAGATTCTTCAGAAGAAACTCCGACAGAACAGTTCTACTGGTATAAAATTGTGTACAAACGATATCTCGACTCAACGACCTGTGCACAGCCTAGTTACGGGTTAAGTACCACCTCGTCTGCTGGTTCGAAAATGTCTCTCTCGCTACTCTTTGCGGAAAAGTCCTTTCGTCGATTGGAAAACGCATCATACCGTGGCTGGCATTAACGTCTTAATAGCCTGCTGCGATGCAGCTGACCAAGCTCCCACTCGTGAATCACATAATGATAGTATCCATCCTCGTCGGTATCCGATCGTGGGAAAATAGTCGGCACACTCACTTATTGCAGAAACAAGCACTAAATCCTCATGCAGTGTCGTCTAATGCAAATGAGAAATGTCCTTTGCACTCAGTATCACAACTTAATGCAACGACGCATATATCTCGATGCGCAACATTAATTTGTCACCTTCGTTGAGCTCATCGCTGATATTGCTTGCAAGTTTCTTACGAAGAGCAAGCTACGTTCTTCCTAGCCGAATTGTGTGAGTGGAGGCTCCTGATGTTAGCGACGGAGCTTGGCACTAGCAGATCGCTTCCGTATATAGCGGCCTGACGGAAAAGAAACAGTCGAAAGGTTACAGTAGTTTTTTGGCAGTGTACTACTACACATCGTCACCGGTTCAGGTCTGGTCAAGCTGCCTTAGTGGGAAAGTGAGAGGAGACTCAAAGCAATTGCTGATAAACAGCCGAGCATAGCACTTTGAAGGTGCGGTCCCCAAGGGCCTCAGCATTCATTTGCTGAATATGGGCTTGGCGACCCTTGGGTCCTCAGCTGGGGACTGGTCAGAGCCGCCAGTCTCATGTCACCAAAACCCCCAGACATGCTTCAGCGATCACCGTAGGGCGCGGCGGAGGAATGCCGTGTGCTGTGGGGAATGGTAATCTTGGCTTGACTGCGTGCATTGCGAGGAAGGTCAACCTCTATAAAAAACCCTCAATCTTACGAGTGCTGTGCGCCTATAAGATGCATGGCTGCTGCGGTGGAACAGTCGCAAGCAGGTAACTTCTGGGGCACCTGCTGCACCCCAGTTGTATAAGGCTTACTCAGGTACACGGGGCTGTGAGTGGACCTTTAGTTCCCTAGCGGCTCGTGGGACCGCAATGGACCCTTAGACCTCTACGTTTCACCCTACCAGTGGATTGGGTGGGCCACTGGTAGGAAAACACACCCCATCGAAAAAGCGACTTCGTGCTGCGAGTCCTCCAGCCCCTGGTGTTACTAGAGATTTATCAGACTGTCGTATCAGAGCACATGCTGATAACCAGAATGTGTTTTTGACTGTCTAATGGAAGGAGGATAGCTTTGAGAGGGTTTCTGCCTTTTATCCCCCTGCGGGTTTGGGGGTAAGAATAGGCCCGCGGTATTCCTGCCTCACGTAAGAGGCGACTAAAAGGAGTCTCAAACGTTTCGGCCATACGTGATGGTCCCCTCTTGGGTTTGACCTCTATTTTTCCGAATTTCTGTTGTTAGTGCGGTCCATTTGGGGAAGGACGCCTTACGTGGTGTTTTTTCTCTTGATCCATCATGCACCACCATCTTGCATGTTACCTATTGTCGTGTGGCGGGATTTACACCTAACGTCTTCTGGGTTGCCTCCTTCTCGTCTTGTGCGCAATTCTCTTCTTAGCGCCCACGACAACTGTGGACGCTTTCAACACCTAAAATCCAGCATGGTAGCCAGTCCATTGTGGTGGGGTCGTCATGTACCCTCTTGGTGGTAGCCCCCTGACCACGCAGGGATCGCCCCCCAGGGGGTCCACAACTCTTTTTGTGGATACGTGTGTGGCGAGCACGGGGCCCCGAGCCATTGCAGCCTTCTTTCTTTCCCAGGCTGCATTTCCTTTCCCTTCCCCTCCTTTCCCCTCCATGCTCCTTTCCCCTCGCCCTCTCCTCTCCCTCTATTGGTGTCCTTGCTTATGTTGGCCCTGCTATCCTCATGGTTCTGTTGGTTTTACACTCCGGCTTTGTTGCGTAATCGTCTCCTCCATTTGGCATTCCTTGGTCCCTTTCTGGGGTTTGACCTCCATTACACAATTTCTCCTCCGTAGTGTGAGCCATTTGGGGAAGAGCACCTTCCCTAGTGTCTCCGACGTGCGCCCTCCTATTACATTCCACCTTTCCTTTCACATCGTTGTTTGATGCTAGGGTGCATAGCCAGCACGGTAGCCAGCCCGTGTGGTGGGGTCGCTATGTACCCTTTTGGTTGAGCCCCCTGAACACACAGGGATCACACTTCTGATACCTGAGCTGTGACCTCCTCATGCATGCCTTGGAGTGGTTGCTCGTCATCCTGGAGCAGCGGAACTCCCGGCAATGGCCGCCGTGCCAGACGGCCCTTGCTGTGGCTGGGTGGCGCCCATGAGGAGAGCCCCTGATCGGAGTGGGTGGTATCAAGGCGGACGCTATGCAGATGAAACGCATACGGGTCCAAAACTCTGGCCGTTCTTCTGCGGCCGTCTCTCTGCGTGGTACTGATTCCTCAAGTGCTGCTTCTCTTGCCCCTTCGGCCTTCCCTTCCATGGCTACCCCCTGGGAAGAGGGTCAGGCCCGTCATCTAGGGGCAAAACCTTTCCCCCGTTACCTAGTTTGCACCAGGACTGATGGAGATACTTTCACCAGTGTCAAACCTTTATTCTTTGTGGAACACATTGAAGACAAGTTCGGCGAAGTGGACTCCCTGAGCAAGATGCGGTCGGGTTCGTTGCTGATAAAAACCGCTTCAGCTGCCCAATCTGCGGCCCTTCGTGCCTGTACCCATCTTGGCACAATTCCTGTGTCCATTACCCCTCACCAGTCTCTAAATATGGTACAAGGTGTGATTTTTCACAGGGACCTCATCCTTCAAACTGATGAGGAACTTCGGGACAATCTCGGACGGCGGGGTGTTCACTTTGTTCGGCGTGTTCAGAAGGGTCCTAAAGATAATCGTATTGATACTGGTGCCTTTGTCCTGGCCTTTGAAGGGGATACCCTTCCTGAGAAAGTTAAGATTATGGTCTATCGCTGTGATGTGAAGCCCTACATCCCACCTCCTATGAGGTGTTTTAAGTGCTTGCGTTTTGGCAACATGTCTTCTCGCTGTTCTCAGGACCCTCTCTGTGGTGACTGTGGACGTCCACTCCATGAAGGGAGTCCCTGTGTTCCCCCTCCTGTATGTGTAAATTGTCATGGTAGTCATTCTCCACGTTCACCAGATTGCCCAGTATATACACTCAAGAAAAAAAGATACAGGAGTATAAGTCCCTCGATCGTTTATGCTACACAGAGGCCCATAAGGAATATGCACGACTGCACCCTGTGTCCATGACATCCAGTTACGCCTTGGTTACATCTTCACCCCTTCCTCCCCCTTGCTTACCCCCATCCCGGACCCCTCTCCTCCCCCCCTCCCCTGCGGCTCTCACACCTTCTCCTCTGGGCGCTGCTCCCCCTCCCCAGCCGGAGAAGTGTCTCACTCCTTTGGCGTCTGTCGGTCAAGGGCGCCTCTCCCGGGATGCCCCTTCCCGGCACCTTCCAGGTCAAAGGTCTGCTGCCGCGCGGCGACTGCGAGAGCCGCGGGCTGTGGGCCCGCAGGTCACCCGGTCTCTTTCTGTTCCTGATCTTGCTGCAGCTGGCTCCTTTATGCCACACAGCCCTCCTCGATCTCAGCCTGAAAAGAAGAAGAAACGCAAGTCCTGGGACAAAGAGCCTCTGGTGTCACCGGAGGTCCAGTCCCCGACTTCACAACCGGATTCTGACCTGTCGTTCATGGATGTCGCCCCCTCCTTGTCGGTGACGGGTGGGGACCCGGCAGTATGATTGGATTTAGCGTGTTCCACCCTCATTTAAACCATCATTCTGTGGTTCTCCAATGGAATTGTAATGGCTACTATCGTCACCTTCCGGAATTGAAATCCCTTCTTTGGTCCTACTCTGCAGCTTGTGTGGTTCTCCAGGAATCTCATTTTCCTGATGCTCACTCACCGACCCTCCGTGGGTTCCGTGTTTTCTGTCGAAATCGGGTCGGACCCTTGCGGGCTTCTGGTGGCGTTTGTACGTTGGTCGGTACAGATATTGCTAGCATGTGGATTCCTCTCCAAACTACATTGGAAGCGGTTGCTGTTAGGGTCCACTTAGACTCTGCAGTCACAGTTTGCAATCTTTATCTCCCTCCTGACAGGACTCTTACACCTGCTGCCTTAACCACCCTTCTTCAGCAACTTCCTCCTCCCTTCCTCCTCCTTGGGGATTTTAATGCTCATCATCCTTTGTGGGGCAGTGCTCTTCCATCTCGACGAGGTCTTCTTATAGACCAATTTATTGCAGACCACGGCCTGTGTCTTCTTAATGATGGCTCCCCTACTCATTTCAGTGCCGGTCATGGTACCTTTTCTGCCATTGATCTTTCTCTTTCTTCTCCCTCTCTCCTCCCTTCATTAAACTGGTTGCCACACGACGACCTTTGTGATAGTCACCATTTCCCGTTGATTATCACGCTCCCTTCCCGCTCCCCGATGGACAGGTTACCTCATTGGTCTTTCCATCGCGCCGATTGGCCTCTATACACTGCGCAGGTAGAGTTTTCTCCCTCTTTGTCGGGTTGTATTGATGACGTCCTACGTGACGTGTCTGACGCGATTGTTCGCGCTGCTAACCTTGCTGTCCCGCGCTCATCTGGACCATTTCGTCGCCGGCAAGTCCCGTGGTGGAGTACTGCCATTGCCATCCGTGATCGCCGTCGAGCTTTGCAACACTTCAAGAGGCACCCATCCGTAGCCAGCCTTACTACCTTTAAACGCCTTCGCACTAAAGCCCGTTATTTAATCAAACAGAGCAAGCGGATATGTTGGGAACGATTCGTTTCTTCCCTTGGTTCCACTGTCCCTCTGTCACGGGTATGGGCTAGACTTCGCTCTCTCCAAGGTTGCCATCGGCAGTCCACCCTCCCAGGCCTTCACCTCCCAGATGGCATTTGTACGGACCCATTAGTTCTCGCAGAACATCTTGCGACCCATTTTGCAGTGGCATCAGCGTCAGCCTCCTATCCAGCTGCTTTCCTTCATCACAAACAGCAGGCTGAAGCTCTCACCTTATGTTTCACCACTTGTGAGCCAGAATCTTACAACGAACCTTTTACTGAATAGGAATTTCTTTCTGCTCTATCTTCTTCTCATGATATGGCCCCTGGCCCAGATTCCATTCATAACCAACTGCTTCAACATCTCAGTGCTCCACAATGGCAACATATTCTTCGGGTGTTTAACCGTATCTGGCTCCAGGGTGACTTCACTTCTCCGTGGAGGGATAGCATTGTGGTTCCTGTCCTTAAGCCTGGTAAGAACCCCCTATCTGTTGACAGCTATCGGCCAATTAGTTTGACCAATGTTGTTTGTAAGTTACTTGAATGGATGGTAGCCCGTCGGCTCACTTGGGTCCTCGAATCCTGGGATCTATTGTCCCCTTACCAGTGTGGCTTTCGAGAGGGACGATCTACAATCGATCATTTACTTTGCTTGGAATCCGCAGTTCGGGAGGCTTTTTCCCAGCGCCGCCATTTGGTTGCAGTGTCTTTTGACCTTCGCAAGGCCTATGACACGGCCTGGCGCCATCACATCTTACTAACCCTTCATCAGTGGGGTCTTTGGGGGCCACTCCCGATTTTTATCCGCCAGTTCCTGATCCATCGGTCATTCAGAGTTCGAGTGGGTACTGCTTTTAGTTCTCCAAGGACCCAGGAGACAGGCATCCCACAGGGTTCTGTCTTGAGTGTCCTTCTTTTCCTCAATGCTATCGATGGACTTGTGGCCTCTGTCGGTCCCTTGGTCGCTCCTGCCCAGTATGTGGATGATTTCTGCATTTGGGTTAGTTCCTCCTCGATGGCATCTGCAGAACAGCAGCTCCAGGTGGCCATACGGCGTGCCTCTGCATGGACCCACTCACACGGGTTTCAATTCTCTCCTTTAAAATCGCGGGTGGTCCACTTCTGTCGCCGTACTATGGTCCACCCTGATCCAGAGCTCTATCTCGCTGCACAACGATTGCCTGTGGTTCCACAGTTTCGTTTCCTGGGTCTTCTTTTCGACAACAAGCTCACTTGGCTGCCCCATATCAGACTCCTGAAGGTAGGATGTTTCTGTAAACTCAATGTCCTTCGCTTCCTTGCCCACTCCTCTTGGGGTGCGGACCGTTCCCTCCTCCTCCGTCTTTATCGTGCTCTAGTTCTGTCTTGTTTGGACTATGATTGTCAAGTTTATGGTTCAGCTGCTCCTTCCACACTGCACGTGCTGGATCCAGTCCACCATCGTCGTATCCGTTTGGCCACCGGTGCCTTCCCTACTAGCCCTGTTGATAGTCTCCTGGTTGAAGCTGGGATCCCCCCCCCCTTTCTGTTCGGCGGTCCCAGCTTCTGGTGTCTTATGCCCTCACTATCCGTTCTTCTCCCACTCACCCTTCCTATTCTATCCTGTTCCCAGACCATGGACGTCGCCCACCCGATTCCCGCCCTCGGGCGGGTTTACCGGTTGGACTGCGCCTTGCGTCTCTTTACCGTCATTTTCAGCTTCCTTCTTTGTCCTGTCTTCCTCGCTCCCTCCCCTCCACCCCTCCTTGGTTAGTTCCTCGGCCTCGACTTCGGATGGATCTCCGCCGCGGACCGAAAGATTCCAGTGGTGTTCCGTACCTTTTTCCGCCAAATTTTATGGGAGTTTCGGGATGCTGTTGTTTTTTACACTGATGGCTCTAAATCTGCTGATCATGCTGGGTATGCCTTCACGTCCTCTGTAGGAACGGAAAATCATCTGCTGCCACCTACATGTGGGGTGTTTACTGCGGAATTGATGGCAATTTCCCGGGCCCTTACCTTTATTAAACAATCCCAACACAATCGCGTTCTGTTATGTACGGACTCGATGAGTGGCCTTCTTGCTATTGACCGGTGTTTTTCGCGCCATCCATTGGTCTCTGCCATCCATGACCATCTCGCTGATATTCACCGTGCTGCTTGTTCTATTGACTCCCTTTGGCTCCCTGGACATGTGGGTATCCCGGGTAATGAGCTCGCTGATCGTTTGGCTGGGGGAGCAGTTACTTACCCCCCGTTTTCCGTAACCCCTCCTGCAGCGGATTTACGGCTTCACATCAAATCCCACTTCGCACACCCCCTGCGGGTTCGGGGGTAAGAATAGGCCCGCGGTATTCCTGCCTGTCGTAAGAGGCGACTAAAAGGAGTCTCCAACGTTTCGGCCTTCTGTGATGGTCCCCTCTTGGGTTTGACCTCCTTTTTTCTTCCAAATTTCCGTCGTCAGTGCGTGCCATTTGGGGAAGGACACCTTACGTGGTGTTTTTGTATTGGTCCATCATGCTCCACCATCTTGCTTGTTACCTATTGTCGTGTGGGGGGGACTACGCCCAACATCTTCTGGGTTGTCTCCTTCTCGCCTTGTGTGCACTCTTCTTCTTAGCGCCTACGACAACTGTGGACCCTTTAAACACCTAAAATCCAGCACGGTAGCCAGTCCGTTGTGGTGGGGTCGTCATGTACCCTCTTGGTGGTAGCCCCCTGACCACACAGGGATCGCACTACAGATGCCAGAGCTGTTCCCTCCCCATGCATGCCAAGGAGTATGTGCCCATCTTGTCTGGGGCACGGGGACTCCGGGCAGCGGTATATCGGCCAGGTACCCGTTGCTTTGGCTGCGTGGCGCCCTTGGGGAGAGCCCTCGTTCGGAGTAGGTGGCATCTGGGCGGATGTGGCGCAATGAAGCGCAATAAATCACACCAAGCTGGTGGTCGCACGGCCACCAGCGTCTCTAAGCGAGGTAGAGTCGACTTCGATGCTGCGCAATATGACCCTCAGATGTTCCCCTCGTTGGCTGCGCCATGGGAGGGACGCCGATCTAGTGCCAAGCGGGAGCCTTATGTACCGCAATACCTTGTCTGCAGCAGGACTGATGGTGACTCCTTTCTTCCGACGAAGCCTATGTTTTTTGTGGAACACCTGGAGGATAAGTTTGGGGAAGTGGCTGGGTTGTCAAAAATGAGGAATGGGTCCATCCTCCTCAAGACGTCCTCCCCAGCCCAGTCACGAGCGTTGCTCTTGTGTGATAAGCTGGGTGACGTCCCTGTTACCGTCACTCCCCACAGTAGCTTAAATATGGTCCAGGGGATTATTTACCATCGTGACCTCTTGTTACAATCCGATGACGAGCTGAGAGCCGACTTGGAACGACGTGGCGTCCATTTTGTCCGTCGTGTCCATCGAGGACCCAAGACAAACAGGGTGGCCACCGGTGCCTTTATCTTGGCCTTCGAGGGTGATGTCTTGCCCGAGAAGGTCAAGGTAATGGTTTACCGTTGCGACGTGAAGCCATACGTCCCTCCCCCGATGCGCTGCTTCCAGTGCTGGAAGTTTGGGCATATGTCCTCCCGTTGCCCATCCAGCGCTACATGTCGAGATTGCGGACGCCCCTCTCATCACGATTCTCCATGTGCGCCCCCGCCTGTATGTGTCAACTGTGGGGAGCACCACTCTCCATGCTCGCCGGATTGCCCCGTTCTTCATAAGGAGCGGAAGATAATGGAATTTAAGACCCTGGACCGGCTTACTTATCGAGAGGCTAAACAGAAATATGAAAGATTGTATCCTGCTTCCCTTCGACCATCTTATGCTGCAGCCACGTTATCGTCGCCCACGCGAGCGACGGTTGTCGCTTCATCTGTGCCGCCTTCAGTGGGCCCTCGGGGCCATGTATTTCTGTCTGCTCCCCTCGTGCCTGGGGGCAAGCCTTCCTCTATTGCCCCCATAGCAGTTGGGGGGCAAACCCTCTTCTGTCGCTCCCCCCAAGCTTACTTCGGGAGTGACATCTGCTCCACAACCGGGAGGCTCGATTCCTCCCCCTCCTTCTCCGGCGGCGTTGCCTCCGCCGGTTCCTCTCTCGCGGAAGGGGTCCCTCGGGGCTCTCCCTTCCTCCGTTTCTTCTCCTTCCCAGCCAGATGTCAGCCAGTGGCTGAAGGTTCCGCCTCCTGCTGATCGTCGGGCTTCTGCGTCGTCGTCATCCTCCGACGCTCCTTCAGAGAAGCTCTCCCAGCCCTCTCACCCTATGGGCAGACGCGAGAAGAAGGAACGGAATGTGTCCAAGAAGAAGGACGTTCCGGCGGTTTCAGCACCGCCTGCTGTACATAGTCCTGGCTCCGGGGATGAGGTGGAGATCCTCGCCTCTGCCGCGGATCTCGCCCTCACGGAACCCTTGGGGGCCTCTCCTATGGACTCAGCTGACTCTCCCCCAGTGGCGGCAGTTGGCTCTGAAGCGCTGTCTGCCTCTTAGTCGCATTCACGCCCTCCCAGTCTCTTCCTGCTTCCATTCTCCAATGGAACTGCGGCGGTTATTTCCGCCACCTGCCTGAGCTCCAGATGCTTCTGAGTGATTCACCTGTTCTCTGCATTGCTCTGCAGGAAACTTGGTTTCCTGCACTACGGACCCCCGCCCTTCGTGGTTATCAGGGATACTATAAGAACCGTGCTGCCTGTCATCGAGCGTCAGGTGGGGTTTGCCTCTTTGTTCACCACTCTGTCTGTAGTTCGCCAGTACCCCTTCAGACGCCTTTAGAGGCAGTTGCTGCCAGGGTTGAGCTCTCGCCGGCTATTACTGTTTGCTCTGTTTACATTCCTCCAGATGGGGAGCTCCCCCGACAAGTTTTGGCTGCACTGCTGGCTCAACTCCTGCCACCTTTGCTGCTTCTGGGCGATTTCAATGCCTCCAACCCTCTATGGGGTGGGACTGTCTCCGATGATCGCGGTCGGGCCGTGGAGCATGTGTTGGCTCAGCTCGACCTTAGCCTCTTGAACACCGGTGCTCCCACGCATTTCAGTGTTGCCCATGGCTCGTTCTCGGCCATCGATCTCTCTATTTGCAGCCCTGGACTTGTCCCATCCCTCCACTGGAGAGTGCATCCTGACCTGTGTGGTAGTGACCATTTTCCCATCTATTTGTCACTGCCCCAGTGTCATTCTTCTGGGCGCTTGCCCCGCTGGGCTCTCCACAGGGCTGACTGGACAGCTTTTACTTCCGCTGTCACCATTGCGTCTCCCCCACAGGGTGACATTGACGAGGTGGTCCGTGTTTTCACCACGTCCATCATTTCAGCGGCCGAGGCTGCCATCCCCCGTTCCTCTGGCCTCCCTCGGCGGAAGGCTGTCCCCTGGTGGTCGCCGGAGATTGCTGAGGCTATTCGCGACCGTCGGCGGGCTCTCCAGCGTCATAGGCGGCACCCGTCTCTCGAGACCCTCATCGCCTTTAAGAGGCTCCGTGCCTTGGCCCGTCGTCTTATTGTACGGCGTAAGCAGGAGTGCTGGGAGAGGTATGTCTCATCCTTGGGCTCCCATGTCTCCCCCTCACTCGTGTGGTCTCGGATCCGGCGGATTTATGGATACCAGACCCCTATGGGTGTCCCTGGGCTCTCCTTGGTCGGCGCTATCTGCACAGACGCTGCCGCCATTGCTGAACGGCTTGCCGCGCACTTTGCTCAGAGCTCTGCGACTGCCTCCTATCCCCCCGCCTTTCGCTCTCTAAAGGAACGAGCCGAGCGGACGCCGTTCTCATTCCACACGCGTCGTTCTGAAACATACAATGCTCCTTTCAGCGAGAGGGAATTCCTCGCTGCCCTCGCCGATTGCCCTGATACAGCACCAGGCCCAGACTGCATCCACGTGTAGATGTTGAAGCATCTCTCCAGGGACTGCCAGAGTCACATTCTCGCGATATTTAATCGCATTTGGAGCGAAGGCGTGTTCCCGTCGCAATGGCGGGAGGGTGTTATTGTCCCCATCTTGAAGCCCGGTGCGGACCCACTGGCGGTGGACAGCTATCGTCCCATTACCCTCACCAACGTTTTGTGCAAATTGCTTGAACGTATGGTAGGGTGGCGTTTGTGTTGGGTCCTTGAGTCGCGCGGTCTCCTCGCTCCATCCCAGGATGGCTTCCGTCGGGGCCGGTCTGCAGTGGACAATTTGGTGCGGCTGGAATCTGCTGTCCGTACGGCTTTTGCCCGACGTCAGCATCTCGTTGCTGTATTTTTTGATCTGCGGAAGGCGTATGACACCACATGGAGGCATCACATCCTCGCCACGTTGTATGAGTGGGGTCTTCGTGGTCGGCTCCCGGCTTTTCTTCAAACCTTTCTATTGAACCGCTCTTTCCGGGTGCAAGTCGGTGCCGCCTCTAGTTCTTCTTATACACAGGAAAATGGGGTCCCGCAGGGCTCGGTGTTGAGTGTGTCCTTATTTCTAGTGGCCATTAATGGCCTGGCTGCAGCAGTGGGGTCGTCGGTGTCTCCTTCTTTGTATGCCGACGACTCCTGCATCTCATTTAGCTCCACGACTACGGGAGTCGCCGAACGCAGGCTGCAGGTAGCCGTTCGGAAGGCAGCATCATGGGCTCTGACTCACGGTTTTCAGTTCTCTGCACCCAAGACTCGAGTTATGCACTTCTGCAGGCGTCGGACGGTCCACCCTCATCCTGAACTTTACCTCGACGGCCACCTGCTTGACGTGGTGGACACTTGGCGCTTCTTGGGACTCGTGTTTGATGCCCGGCTCACATGGGTTCCTCATATTACTCAGCTGAAGCAAAAATGCTGGCTGCACCTCAACGCCCTCCGCTGCCTTAGCCACACGTCTTGGGGTGCGGATCGCTGCACGCTGCTGCGATTGTACAGAGCCCTTGTGCAGTCTCGGCTTGATTATGGGAGCCTGGCCTATGGGTCTGCATCACCCTCAGTGTTGAAGTTGTTAGACCCCATACACCACTGTGGGGTCCGGCTTGCAACTGGCGCTTTTCGTACGAGCCCCGTGGATAGTCTACTGGTGGAGGCCGGGGTTCCCCCGCTGCGGATTCGCCGCCATCGACTGCTCGCCGACTATGCTGTCCACGTGCATTGCTCGCCAGGCCATCCCAATCGTCGCCTGCTTTTCCCTGCCATGGTCCTCCATCTGCCCGAACGGCGACCTAGGTCTGGGCTTTCCGTCGCTGTCCGCGTTCAGTACCTGCTGTCGGAATTGGGTTCATTCCCTCTTCCGCCTCCCTTCCGGGTCCGTGCACCTACGCCTCCCTGGTGTTTGTCCCGGCCGTGCGTCCGTCTGGACTTGGTACAGGGACCCAAGGACTCGGTTCCGCCTGTGGCCCTCCGTCGCCGTTTTCTTGCTCTCCTCGACTCATTTTCGGACTGTGAGACTGTCTACACTGATGGTTCCCTGGTTGATGGTCGCACTGCCTACTCTTTTGCTCATGGTGCCCATGTTGAGCAGCACTCCTTGCCGGCTGGCAGCAGTATTTTTACTGCAGAGCTGGTGGCCATATTGCGCGCTCTTGAGCATATGCGTTTCTGCTCAGGTAGGTCCGTCGTCATCTGCAGTGACTCCCTGAGCAGCCTTCAGGCCATCGACCGCTGCTATCCCTCCTCTCCTCTGGTGTCCTCCATTCAGGAGTCTGTTTCCGCCATTGCCCGTTCTGGTCGTTCGGTGGTCCTGGTTTGGACGCCCGGTCATGTTGGCATCCCAGGGAACGAACGTGTAGACAGGCTGGCCAAAGGGGCGATCGACGCCCCGGCTTTGGAGATCGGCCTTACGGCTCACGACCAGCAGCTGGTGTTGCGCCGTAAGCTGATTGGGATGTGGGCTGCTGAGTGGCGTGGCATGACAGCCCCGAATAAACTGCGGGCTGTCGAGGAGACGACCGATGTGTGGCGTTCCTCCCTGCGGGCTTCTCGCAGGGACTCGGTAGTCCTGTGTCGGCTGCGCATCGGCCATACATACCTGACGCACGGCCATCTGTTGCGTCAGGAGGATCCCCCCTTGTTTCGGTGTGGGTCCCGGCTGTCGGTCGGCCACATTTTGCTGGAGTGTCCTCGACTGCGCACACTCCGGCAATCTGTTAATCTCCCGGGCACTTTGGCTTTGGTTTTATCCGACGATGCCTCCATGGCTGATGACGTTTTAAATTTTATCCGTGGTAGTCCGTTTTATGGTTCGATTTAGGGAGGTCCTGCACCTTTCCCTTTCTGTGTCTTTTGTCCTTGTGTCTGTTGCTGTTCTGGTGTGCCGTCAGATGGTTGACTCTTTCCCTTTTTTGTTCTCATGGTCAGTCAACCAGTCTCCGGCCATCCTCCTTTCTTCTGTTTCTTTCTGTCTGGTGTTCCTCTGTTCTGTTCTTGTCTGTAGTGTTTCTTGCTGCATTTGTGTTCTTTTAGCGCCTGGGGGGACGTCTCCTCCCCCTTTGGTTTTTATCTGCTCCGTAGATTTCCGGCTCGCCTGATTTTGGAATGGGGGGCTGATGACCTTCGCTGTTTAGTCCCTCTTAAACATACCAACAACAACCACCACCACCACCACTTCGCACAGTCATGGGCCAATTCTTGGGAGGCTACTCCACTGTCTAATAAACTTCGTGCAATTAAGGTGACACCAGGCC
Organism: Schistocerca serialis cubense; assembly: GCF_023864345.2. NCBI lineage: Eukaryota > Metazoa > Arthropoda > Insecta > Orthoptera > Acrididae > Schistocerca > Schistocerca serialis. The sequence continues at coordinate 510,519,030 of NC_064639.1, forward strand.
CATGGCGTTCTTCCTTTCGCCTCTCCCGAAAGGACTCGACTACACTGTGTCGTCTCCGCATTGGCCATACCAGGCTGACCCATGGTTTTCTTTTGCGTGATGAGCCACCCCCGCTTTGTGGTTGTGGAGCCTTCCAGTCAGTGGCCCACATTTTGGTTGAATGCCCCCTTCTTTTAGCCCTGCGTGTTAAGTACAGACTCCCCCACACTTTACCTTTGATGTTGGCTGACGATTCGCGGATGGTCTCTCTGGTTCTCGGTTTCCTCCGTGAGAGTGGTTTTTATTCTCAATTTTAAAGTTTTTAATCTCTCTCTGGTGTTGGGGCAGGGCGGTGAGGGTTTGGGTTTCTCCCACTGTAGGCAGTGTTCAGAGATTCCCGATTCACCTCCCTGACTGGAATCCTCTTTTCTTCCCCTTTTACTCTGTTTTTACCCCCTCTTTTTAAGGCTTGGTTAGTCTTTCTATTCCCATACGTACTTTCTGCATTATAGCAGTTGTACCTTTTAAGTCACAGGTGGTCTTGCCTATGCTGCTTCAGCATAGTGTTGGGTTCGTTTCTCTTGCCAACTTCCCTCATTTGTTTTTACCAATGACAACGTGACTGCCCTTTTACGTTTTTCCCTTTTTCCGTTTTATTGTTCTGACTTTTCTGAGATGTCTCGTTCGCAGAATGGAGTATATTTGAAACAAGGGACTGATGACCTTGCTGTTTGGTCCCTTACACCTCAAACAACCAACCAACCAACCAATGCAGGGATCGCACTACAGATGCCATAGCTGTTTCCTCCCCATGTATACCAAGGAGTATGTGCCCATCTTGTCTGGGGCACGGGGACTCTGGGGAACAGGATATCGGCCAGGTACCCATTGCTTTGGCTGCGTGGCGCTCTTGGGGAGAGCCATCATTCAGAGTAGGTGGCATCTGGGTGGATGTGGCGCAATGAAGCGCAATAAATCACACCAAGCTGGTGGTCGCAAGGCCACCAGCGTCTCTAAGCGAGGCAGGGTTGACTTTGATGTTGCGCAATTTGACCCTCAGTCGTTCCCCTCGTTGGCTGCGCCGTGGGAGGGACATAGATCTAGTGCCCAGCGGGAGCCTTACGTACCACAGCACCTTGTCTGCAGCAGGACTGATGGTGGCTCCTTTCTTACGACAAAGCCTCTGGGTTTTGTGGAACACCTGGAGGATACGTTTGGGGAAGTGGCAGGGTCGTCTAAAATGAGGAATTGGTCCATCCTCCTCAAGACGTCCTCCCCAGCCCAGTCACGAGCGCTGCTCTTGTGTGATAAGCTGGGTGATGTCCCTGTTACCGTCACTCCCCACAGTAGCTTAAATATGGTCCAGGGGATTATTTAACATCGTGACATCCGACGATGAGCTGAGAGCCGACTTGGAACGACGTGGTGTACATTTTGTCCGTCGTGTACATAGAGGACCCAAGACTAACGGGGTGGCCACTGGTGCCTTTATCTTGGCCTTCGAGGGTGCTGTATTGCCCGAGAAGGTCAAGGTAATGGTTTACCGTTGTGACGTCAAGCCATACGCCCCTCCCCTGATGCAGTGCTTCCAGTGCTGGAAGTTTGGGCATATGTCCTCCCATTGCCCCTCCAGCACCACATGCCGAGATTGCAGACACCCCTCTCATCCTGATTCTCCATGTGCGCCTCCACCTGGATGTGTCAACTCTGAGGAGCACCACTCTCCATGCTCGCCGGATTGCCCCGTTCTTCATAAGGAGTGGAAGATAATGGAATTTAAGACCCTGGACCAGCTTACTTATCGAGAGGCAAATCTGAAATTTGAAAGGTTGTATCCTGTTTCCCTTCGAACATCTTATGCCGCAGCCACATTATCGTCGTCCTCGCGAGCGGCAGTCGTCGCCTCGTTTGTGCCGCCTTCAGTGGGCCCTTGGGGCCGTGCATCTCTGTCTGCCCCCCTCGTGTCTGGGGGCAAGCCTTCCTCTGTTGCCCCCTTAGTGGTTGGGGGCAAACCCTCTTCTGTCGCTCCCCCCACACTTACTTGGGAGTGACATCTGCTCAAAAACCGGGGGGCTCGATCCCTCCCCCTCCTTCTCCACCGGCGTTGCCTCTGCCGGTTCCTCTCTCGCAGAAGGAGTCCCTCAGGGCTCTCCCTTCCTCCGTTTCTTCTCCTACCCAGCTGGATGTCAGCCAGTGGCTGAAGGTTCCGCCACCTGCTGGTCGTAGGACTTCTGCGTCGTCATCAGCCTCCGACGCTCCTTCAGAGAGGCTGTCCCAGCCGTCTAACCCTTAGGGCAGGCGTGAAGAAGGAACGGAACGTGTCAAAGAAGGAGGACGTTCCGGCGGTTTCAGTACCGCCTGCTGTAAATAATTCTGGCTCCGGGGATGAGGTGGAGATCCTCGCATCTGCCGCAGATCTCGCCCTCACGGAACCCTGGGGGGCCTTTCCTATGAATACAGCTGACTCTCCCCCGGTGGCGGCAGTTGGCTCCGAGGCGCTGTCTGCCTCTTAGTCGCCTTCACGCCCTCCCAGTCCCTTACTGCTTCCATTCTCCAGTGGAATTGCGGCGGTTATTTCCGCCACCTGCCTCAGCTCCAGATGCTTCTGAGTGTTTCTGCTGTTCTGTGCGTTGCTCTTCAGGAAACTTGGTTTCCAGCAATGCGGACCCCCACCCTTCACGGTTGTCGAGGATACTATAAGAACCCTACTGCCTGTCAATGTGCGTCAGGTGGAATTTGCCTCTTTGTTCACCACTCTGTCTGTAGCTTACCAGTACCCCTTCTGACGCTTTTAGAGGCTGTCGCTGTTAGGGTTGAGCTGTCGCCGGCTATTACCGTTTGCTTTGTTTACATTCCTCCAGATGGGGAGCTCCCCCGACATGTCCTGGCTGTGCTGCTGGCTCAACTCCCGCCACCATTGCTGCTCCTGGGCGATTTCAATGCCCACAACCATCTATGGGGTGGGACTGTCTCCGATGACCACAGTTGTGCTGTGGAGCATGTGTTGGCTCAGCTCGACCTTAGCCTCTTGAACACCGGTGATCTCACTCATTTCAGTGTGGCCCATGGTTCGTTCTCGGCCATCGATCTCTCTATTTGCAGCCTTGGACTTGTCCCATCCCTCCACTGGAGAGTGTATCCTGACCTGTGTGGTAGTGACAATTTTCCCATCTATTTGTCACTGCCCCAGTGTCGTTCTTCTGGGCGCCTGCCCCACTGGACACTCAACAGGGCTGACTGGCCGGCTTTTACTTCCGCTGCCACCGTTGAGTCTCCCCTGCAGGGTGACATTGACGAGGTGGTCCGTGTCTTGACCACTTCAATCATCTCTGCGGCCGAGGCTGCCATCCCACGCTCTTTTGGACTCCCTCGGAGGAAGGCTGCACCCTGGTGGTCGCCGGAGATTGCTGAGGCTGTTCGCGACCGTAGGCGTTCTCTCCAGCGTCATAGGCGGCACCCGTCTCTGGAGACCCTCATCGCCTTTAAGAGGCTCCGTGCCTTGGCCCGTCATCTTATTGCATGGCGTACGACCCGCTGCGGGTTCGGGGGTTAGAATAGGCCCGCGGTATTCCTGCCTGTCGTAAGAGGCGATTAAAAGGAGCCTCAAACGTTTCGGGCTTTAATGTGATGGTCCCCATTAGGGTTTGACCTCAATTTTTCCAAACTCCACAGAAGTACGAGCCTTTTGGGGAAGGACACCTTACGTGGTGCACCATCAGTCCTCTGTGCCCTCAGGCCTTGGCACTCTTGATCGTCTTGGCGTCGTCACTGCACCCTCCATCCCTCATTTTGGGCATACACACCTGATGGGTTGTGTACGTCACACCCTTAGTGCGTCACCATCTGCACCCATGATCACTATGGACTACCCATGGCACCCAAAATCCAGCACGGTAGCCAGCCCGTTGTGGTGGGGTCGTCATGTACCCTATAGGTTGTAGCCCCCTGACAACACAGGGATCGTACTGCCGATGACTGAGCTGACACCTCCCCACGTAAGCCAAGGAGTAGATGCCCATCTCTCTGGGGCATAGGGACTCCAGGCAACGGCCGTCCTGCCAGGTGGCCTTTGCTGTGGCTGGGTGGCGCCTGTGGGGAGAGCCCCTGGTCAGAGTGGGTGGCATCGGGGCGGATGCCCCGCAATGAAGTGGGTGAAATCTCAATCTGGTGGTCGCCCGACCGCCAACGTCTCTAAGCGTGGTAAGGTGGAATTTAACGCTGTGACATATAACCCGAAATCGTTCCCTTCCCTAGCCACACCGTGGGAGGAACGTAGGGCTGCAGACAGACAGGAGCCGTATTCGCCACGATACCTTGTATGCAGCAGAACTGATGGGGATTCGTTTTTGGGGACTAAGCCTCTTTTCTTTGCGCACAATCTCGAAGATAGGTTTGGGGAAGTGGCGTCTCTTTCCAAAATGAGAAGTGGGGCCATTCTGATACAAGCAGCTTCATCTGCACAGTCCCAGGCATTACTCGCCTGTGAGAAGCTCAGTGACATCCCCATTACTGTCACTCCCCATAAGTCCTTAAATTTGGTCCAGGGGATTATTTTTCATAAAGATCTTCCGCTACAGTCTGATGACGAGCTACGTGAGAACCTGGCACGACGAGGTGTACACTTTGTCCGTCGTGTCTTTAGGGGGCCGAAGGATAATAGGGTCGCTACCGGTGCTTTCATCCTGGCCTTCGAGGGCGACTGCTTGCCTGAGAAAGTCAAGGTCATGATCTACTGGTGCGATGTCAAGCCCTATGTCCCGCCCCCTATGCGATGCTTCCAGTGCTGGAAATTCAGACACATGTTCTCCAGGTGCACTGCCAGCCCCACGTGTCGTGATTGTAGACGACCTCTGCATCCTAATGCTCCATGTGCTCCGCCTCCCACCTGCGTTAACTGTGGGGAGCATCATTCTCCCTGCTCACCAGACTGTGCAGTCTATCAACGAGAGCGGAAGATACAAGAAATTAAGACCTTGGACCGTTTAAGTTACCAAGAGGCAAAGAAGTGGCTAGAACGACTCAACCCCACACCTATGTTGAGGAGTTATGCTACCGTCACACTGCGACCACCAGCTCCTGCACAGACTCCCTTCTCTGTTGGCCCACAGAGAAATCAAGTAACGTCTGCCCCACTGCTGGGACAGGCCACTCTCTCTTCCACTGCTCCCGAAACACCCAGTTTGGGAGCAGTGCGCCCCAAGCAACCGGGGACGTCAGTCCCCACCTCTGAGCTGGAGCGGCGACAGCCCTCTCCGGCTCCTCAGCTGGGGAACCGACAGCTCTCTCCGGCTGCTCAGCCGGAGACGCAACATCCTCCTCCGGCCTCACTTGTTCAGAAGGGATCCCTTGGAGGAGTTCCTTCCAAGGACTTCCCCAGTGTCTCCCAAGACACTAGCCGGTGGCTGAAGAAGCCACCAGCTGCTGGTTGAAGGGCTTCCCGCTCTTCATCTGTTCCCGATAATGCGTCAGGAAAGCCCTCCCAGCATGCCAACCCTCCTCCCAAAGAGAAGAGAGAGAAGAGGAAGCTCTCCAAGAAGGATAAGGACCCAGTGGTTCCCGCACGAACACTTCTTGTCAGCTCAGCCTCTGAGGATGAGGTCGTGCTCTTTGCGTCCCCTGACGACCTGGATCTCTCAGTCTCCTCAGAAACCATGGCTGTAGCGACGTCCGTCACTCAGTCGGTGGCAGCATGTGACCCTGTGAAGTAATTTGCTTTTTCAGTACCTTCATGCCCTTACAGGACACGCTTTGTACGATCCTCCAGTGGATTTGTGGCGGTTATTTTAGCCATCTCCCTGAGCTACGACAGCTTCTAAGCCTGACACCTGCTTTCTGCATTGCCCTCCAGGAAACCTGGTTCCCGGCAATGTGGACCCCTGTCCTTCGTGGATACAGGGGTTATTGCTGCAACTGTAGCACCTACAATTGTGTGTCAGGTGGAGCCTGCGTGTATGTCCTTACCTCTGTATATAGTGCTCCTGTGCCCCTTCAAACATCATTGGAAGCTGTGGATGTATGCGTAAGGACTACCCAGGAAATAACTGTCTGCAGTGCCTATCTCCCACCAGGTGGTACAGTCTCCCTGACCGAATTGGCTGCACTTGTCGCCCAACTCCCCACGCCTTTTCTTCTCCTGGGGGATTTTAACGCCCACAATCCCCTGTGGTGTGGAACGAAGGTTTCTGGCAGAGGCCGAGAGATCGAGAATCTCATCTCCCAACTCGACCTCTGCCTCTTGAACACTGGCGCCGCCACACGTTTCAGTGTGGCGCATGGCACGTTCTCGGCCATAGATCTGTCGTTGTGCAGCCCAGGGCTTGTACCATCGGTCCACTGGAGAGTCCATGACGACTTGTGTGGTAGTGACCATTTTCCCATCTTCCTTTTACTACCCCAGCGTCGCTCCCATGAACGCTTGCCTAGATGGGCATTTAGCAAGGCAAACTGGGACACGTTCTCCTCTGCTGCCACTGTTGTATCTCTCCCCCATGGTACCATCGATGTGGCGGTTGAGACACTGACTGCAGCGATTGTTTCAGCTGCGGAACGTACCATTCCTCGTTCGTTAGGGTGCCCCCGGCGAAAGTCAGTGCCTTGGTGGTCTTCAGAGGTCGCTGACGCCATTAAAGAACGTCGGCGGCTCTTCAGCGACATAAGCGGCACCCGTGTTTGGAGAACCTCATTTTTTTCAAACGTTTCTGTGCTCAGGTACGGTGGCTTATCAAACGGCGGAAACGGGAGTGCTGGGAGAGGTACGTTTCCAACATTGGTTCCCGTACTTCACCCTCCCAGGTGTGGATGAAGATACGGCGCATCTTCGGCTTGCAGTACTCTACATGTGTCCCAGGGCTTACCATCAACGGGGCGGTATCCACCAATGCCGATGAAATCGCCGAGCATTTCGCACAGCACTATGTTCGGGCCTCTGCGTCAGGGAATTACCCGCCTGCGTTTCGCGCGCTCAAACGCCGGGAGGAAGGCAAACGGCTTTCTTTCGCTTCTCGCCACCCTGAGGCGTATAACGCCCCATTTAGTTTGTGGGAACTCCAGAGCGCTCTGGCACAGTGCCCCGATACAGCCTCTGGGCCAGATGGCATCCACAATCAGATGCTCAAACACCTGTCCCCGGACTGTCAGCGGTGTGTTCTTGCCATCTTCAACCACATATGGGGTGATGGTGTCTTTCCGTCGCAGTGGCGAGAAAGTACCATCATTCCGGTGCTGAAGCCTGGTAAGGACCCGCTTACTGTGGATAGCTATCGGCCCATCAGCTTGACAAATACTCTGTGCAAGCGACTGGAACGCATGGTGAGTCGACGGCTGTGTTGGCTGCTCGAGTCTCGGTGTCTTCTGGCTCAGTGCCAGAGTGGCTTCCGTCAGGGCAGTTCCACCGCCGATACTTTGGTCTTCCTTGAGTTTGCAATCCGCACTGCTTTTTCCAGGCGCCAACACCTCGTCACCGTCTTTTTCGACCTCTCCAGAGCATATGACACGACGTGGCTGCACCATATTCTCGCCACGTTGCACGGGTGGGGTCTCTGGGGCTCTCTCCCCATTTTTATTCAGAATTTTTTATCTGTTCCGACATTCCGCGTTTTAATTGGCACATCCCAAAGTTCACTTCATATCCAGGAGAACGGCGTTCCACAGGGCTCTGTATTGAGTGTGCACCTTTTCCTTGTGGCCATTAATAGCCTTGCAGCAGCAGTAGGGTCGTCTGTCTCACCCATGCTATATGCTGACGATTTCTGCTTCTTTTTCAGCTCCTCCACCATTAGTGTTGCAGAACGTAGGTTGCACGGAGCCATACACAAGGCGCAGGCGTGGGCCCTAGCCCATGGGTTTCAATTTTCTCCTGCGAAGACCTGTGTTTTGCACTTTCGTCGGCGTCCAACTGTCCATCCCCACCCTGCGCTCTATCTTCAGGATGCTATGCTCAGGGTTGTTGACACTTACCGTTTTCTGGGATTGCTGTTTGATGCCCGGCTTACTTGGCTTCCACATATTCGTCAGCTCAAGCGTCAGTGCTGGCAGCATCTGAATGCCCTCCGCTGCCTAAGCAACACAACTTGGGGTGCAGATCGTCACACGCTGCTGCAGCTCTACAAAGCCCTTGTGCTGTCCCGACTGGATTATGGGAGTGTGGCGTATGGCTCAGCATCGCCCTCAGCGTTGCAACTGCTGAACCCCAATCACCACTGTGGGGTTCGACAGGCGACAGGAGCATTCCGCACCAGTCTCGTTAATACCCTACTTGCTGAGGCTGGGGTTCCTCAGCTCCACATTCGGCGTCAACAAATCTTGGCCAACTATGCTGCCCATGTCCGTTGTTCTCCCTGTCACCCTAACTACCGTCTCATTTTCGCCGATGCGGCAGTCCATATCCCACACCGGCGGCCGCGATCAGGCCACGCAATTGGGATCTGTGTTTGGTCACTCCTTAGTGCACTCGAGTCTTTGCCTCTTCCATCTGCTTTTCAGGTCCACCCACATACACCACCTTGGTGCATTCGTCGGCCGCAGCTTCGGCTGGACCTCTCACAATGGGAAAAGGATTCAGATCCTCCTGCAGTCTTGCGCCGCCAATTTCTTGCTCTCCTCGACGCATCCCGTGACTCGGAGGTTATCTATACAGATGGCTCGATGGTTGATGGGCGTGTGGGGTAAGCTCACGCTCATGCGGACTATGTAGACCAGCGCTCCTTGCTGGACAGCTGCAGTGTTTACACTGCAGAGCTAACAGCCATTTTTCGTGCCCTTGAGCGTATTCGTACCAGGACTGGAGGGTCCTTTTCCATTTGCAGTGACTCTCTCAGTAGTCTACAGGCTCTTGACCAGTGCTACCCACGCCATCCCATTGTTGGTGCCATCTAGGGGTCCATCCACGCTCTTGAACAGCGTGGTCGTTCTGTGGTGTTCATATGGACCCCAGGACACGTTGGGATCGCGGGAAACGAACTCGCCGACAAGTTAGCCAAAGAGGCTACCCGCAAACTGCCGTTGGAGATCGGCCTCCCGGAAACTGATGTCAGAGCCGATTTGCACCGTCGGGTCTTTGGGTTGTGGGGAGACGAATGGCGCACTCTGTCTGCACCCAATAAGCTGCGGCAGGTAAAGGAGACAACGACTGTGTGGGGTTCCTCCATGCGGGCCTCTCACAGGGATTCTGTTGTTCTGTGTAGGCTCCGCATTGGCCACTCTTGGCTGACGCATGGTCATCTGCTGCGTGGAGAGGACCCCCCTCATTGTCGCTGTGGTGCGAATATGACGGTGGCCCTTATATTGTTGGACTGTTTCTTTTAACCGCCCTCAGGCGAACTTTTAATCTCCAGGGTGCTTTATCATCTCTTTTAGGTGACAATGTCTCTATGGCAGATCGGGTTTTAAGTTTTATTCGCGCAAGCGGCTTTTATAGGTCCATTTAAATTTTTTTTTAACATCACCCTCTTTTGAGCTCTCTCTTTTACTTAGTTTTGTGATGTGATTCGACTCCGCCCTAAACTTTTAGGCTGGAGGTTTTAACGTGTTGCGGAGTGGCTGGCTCATCCTATTATTTTCGTGATCAGCCAGCCACAGTCCTCTGCTGTGCAGTTTTAATTCCTTCTGCCTTTGTTGTCTATGTTGTTTTTGTTGCTGTGCTCTGTTTTCCGTGTTGTCTTACAATGGACTATGGGACTTTTCTTCCCCCGGAATTTTTCTTTTAGTGCTTCGCCTGCCTGGTGGATAGTTTCACTCTGCTCTGTGTTTTTATGAAACAAGGGACCGATGACCTTTGTAGTTTGGTCCCTTTAATCCTTAACCCAACCAACCAACCAGACTGCATCCATGTGCAGATGCTGAAGCATCTCTCCAGGGACTGCCAGAGACACATCCTCACCATCTTTAACCGCATTTGGATGAGGACATCGTCATGGATTTTGATACCTCTTACCCAGAACCTGGCAGCCCCTCTGCTGCCACTCGCTCTAAAAGTGCCTCACCAGCGCGGCGCAAAGATAGGGGGAAATCTAAACCGAAACGCTGATATGGCTCCCATACTTCTGTGGAATCTGAATGGAGTCAGACCTCGCTTTGCAGAATTGCGGCTGTTAGTACAGGCCAACCCCATTTGCATCTCTTTGCAAGAGACACATTTTAAAGAGACAGACACGCCTGTACTTACGGTATATCACATGTACAGGAAAGACGACCTGACTGGTAATAGGGCTCAGGGTGGGGTGGCAGTGTTAATTAAGGACACATTCCACTCCTCACCTGTGACCTTAACCACAACGCTACAAGCGGTTGCAGCTCGGATCCTGGCCCAGGTTAATGTTACAGTGTGCTCCTTGTATTTACCACCCGCTGAGCTCATTGACAGTGAAGCCCTCGCACGGCTCATTGATCAGCTACCCCGTCCCTTTCTCATTTTAGGAGACTTTAATGCTCATAATGCATTATGGGGTTCCAACAAAACCTGCCCCAGAGGCCAGATGATTGAGCAGTTGCTCAGGGCTTCTGACATCATACTGCTGAACGCAGGTCAGGCCACGCATTTTAGCACCGCTTCAGGTTCGTCTTCTGCCATCGACCTCTCTATTTGTTCGCCTGTGCTTGCGGACAATGCTCAGTGGGTCGTCGACGACGACCTTCATGGCAGCGACCATTATCCTATCTGGTTCCATCTGCCAGTTGAAATGGGTCGTGTCGCACAGCCGCCGAAATGGTTGTTCCGGAAGGGAAACTGGACGCTCTACCGGCAGTTGGCTGTTTTTGAACGGTGTGAAGGCGTCCAGGATTGGGTGGATCACATTACGGCGGTGATGCACCATGCCGCTGATGTCTCCGTGCCAAAGTCAAAGGGAACACCTATGAGGCAGCCTGTCCCTTGTTGGAATGACGACTGTCGTACCGCCATCAGAGAAAGACGGGCGGCTTTGAGACGATTCCGTCGGTGCCCCACTGCTGCGCATCTGACAACTTTCCGAATAGCACGGGCGCGGGCGAGAAATATCGTTAGGGAGAGTAAACGGAGGTCTTGGCGTGAGTTCCTGAACTCCATCAATAGGCCCACATCTTCAAGCAAAGTATGGGAAGCCATTAGGAGGATCTCAAGGCGATACTCTCGACCGCCAATAGCAGCTATACGTGAGCGGGGGTGTCTCCTAACATCTCCAAGAGACATCGCCCGGACGTTGGCAGAATCTTTTCAAACTATTACGGCCGATTCTAGCCAGGATCCAGAATTTCTGCGCTATCGGGGTACACAGGAGAGGGCTGGTTTTGATTTCCGTTCAAAGAACGCTGAGGAATACAACCAGCCTTTCTCTTTGTGGGAGTTGGACTCTGCACTGTCCGTATCTCGGGATACCGCACCTGGTCCAGACCTGATATCGTATAGCATGCTGCAGCAGTTGGATCTGCGGTCAAAGGAAGTCCTCCTTCAACTTTTTAATGAAATTTGGAAGACAGGCGACTTTCCTAGTTCGTGGAAAGAATCGATTTTAATTCCCCTTTTAAAACCAGGGAAGGATCGGACCGAACCCAGTAGCTACCGTAGCATTAGTCTCACGAGCTGCGTCGGAAAGACATTTGAGCGTATGGTCAATAGGCGCCTGGTGTGGGTTCTCCAATCCAGATCCTTACTTACCCGCTGCCAGTGTGGGTACAGGAGGTATCATTCCACCCTAGATAACCTGATCCTACTCGAAACAGCGATACAGGATGCTTTCCTACGTAAGCAACACCTTATCGGGGTTTTCTTCGACCGGGCGAAGGCGTACGATACTACCTGGAGCCATACCATTTTGCGGCAGCTTTATGAGTGGGGTTTCCGTGGGCGTTTACCCACACTCATCAGATCCTTTCTGTCGGACAGGTATTTTAAGTACAAGGTTGGGAATGTCCTGTCTGACCGTTTTAAGCAGGAGAACGGTGTACCTCAAGGAAGTGTCCTCAGTGTGACAGCTTTCGCAATTGCCATCTATAGTATTGCGTCCACAGTACGACGGCCCGTGCAGTGCTCCTTGTTTGTGGACGATTTCTCCATTTTCTGTGCGTTTTCCTCCCTCACAGCTGCTACACGCCAATTACAGCTGACACTCGTGCGATTGGAGGAATGGTCTAAGACCACAGGCTTTCAATTCTCTTTGGAGAAGACCGTTTGTGTAGATTTTAACCGTTCCCGTTCTCTTTTTAATCTCCCTGTTTTAAAATTAGGAGACACTGTTCTCCCCTTTATGGAAAAAGTGAAATATCTGGGGCTTATTTTTGACGAGAAGCTCACGTGGTTGCCACACTTCAAGGATCTAAAAGTCCGCTGTTTCAAGGCTTTAAACGTCCTTAAATGCGTCAGTCATAGATCCTGGGGCGCTGACAGGGCACGTCTGCTCCAACTTTATAAGGCCTTCGTGCGACCTCGACTGGAATACGGATGTCAAGCTTATGGCTCTGCCAGACCTTCTTACCTCAAAATGTTGGATGTGATTCACCATGAGGGTATTAGGCTTTCAACGGGGGCTTATCGCACGAGTCCGGTTGCTAGTCTGTGTGTCGAGGCGGGTGAGCCTCCCCCTGTCCATTCGGCGTCTTCTCCTCGTGGTACGGCACGCGTACAGGGCAAAGTCCACTCCTCTTTCATTGGCGTCCGACACCTTTTCCCGGCCGGCACTGGCACGTCTCTTCCGCCACCGTCCGGCGGCAACAAAGCCGTTTGGCATCCGTGCAAAGGAGAGTCTCGAGTCGGTACACCTGGAGGGCATTAAGGTCCTCCACCAGGGATGGAGTAGGGGATCTCCCTGGCGACTACAAAGGCCAAGATTACTTCTTGATCTGGCTGCTTACAGGAAGTATTGTACCCCGGACCACCTTTTTAAAATTAAACTTACTGAGATTTTAGAACGCCATTCCGATTTTATTACTGTTTACACGGATGGGTCTAAACAGGGGGATTTTATGGGCTGCTGTGCTGTGTTTCCCGATACTGTCCATCGGATAGGGCTCCCAGAGCAGTTCTCAGTTTACTATGCAGAACTGTTTGCCATTCTGCAAGCATTAGAGCATATGCGCCGACATCGTGGCACGAAATTCATCATCTGCTCCGATTCCCAAAGTACTCTACACGCTCTTGAACAGATGTACCCAGCAGATCGGATGGTGCAAGAGGTGCAGGACGCACTCCTGCTCTTGCAACAGCAGGGTAAGGATGTGATTTTCTGCTGGGTTCCAGGGCACATAGGGATTCCTGGAAATGAACTTGCAGATGCGGCTGCCAAGGAGGCTTGCTCCATCCCACCTCCTGCTCGCTGTTCCGTCCCCCTGCAGGCCATTGCGTCTTTCGTGACTCGGAAGGTCATGCGTTGGTGGGAGGCTCAGTGGCTCGACGTGAGGGATAATAAGTTGCGAGCGGTGAAGGATTCTGTCCGACCGTGGCTCACCTCCTTCCGACAACGACGCGCTGAGGAAGTAGCCCTTACACGGCTTAGAATAGGACATTGTCCTTTGACGCATTGTTTTCTGTTACGTCGTGAGGAGCCACCAACGTGTCAGACATGTGGGACACAGTTGTCGATACGGCATATTTTAACTGAGTGTGTTTTATATGCGGGTTTAAGGGAAGATTTCAGTTTCCCACCAGACCTACCCTCTCTTTTAACTAATAATGAGGCGAGTGTCGCTAGAGTTTTACGTTTTTGTGTGATGTCTGGCCTTCTTCCCAAAATATTGGGATTGAAGTCATAATGTGCTGTCCAGTGGTTTGGTCACCCATTATTTGTATGTGGTCACTCAGCCACCGTTACTTGTTTTTCCCTGTTTGTACTGCTATTTTATTTTTAGTTTTATCTCCCTGTTTTGATGTGCTGTGTCCAATCTTGCAATTTGAACAATACCACTTATCTCACGATTCGGCTCTGAATTGAACTTTTGGGAACGGGCGCTGATAACCTCGCTGTTGTGCGCCCTAAAACACTAACCATCATCATCATCATCATCGGCAGCTGCCGTTTCATTTTCCGGCAATGAGCGAGATGTATCAGAAACTGTAACTAAATCCACTTGCACTTCGTCTTGGGGACAGGCAGATTTTCATCGCTAGCTTTCTGTTTACGTACAGCAGGAGATTGTCGGGAGGTTTCATCATCGGAATGATTATCTGTATGCTCAAGTGGTCGTTTCTTGTTCAGTACGTCTAACTCTCGGGCAGAGGAATCACAGTTGAAGCGTGGTACCAGGGGTGGAAAATCACTACCAGCAACAGCAATATTTCCAGAACTAGGTAGAATCCGAAACATCACCCTGTTTGGCTGTGTTATCGGTTGCCAAATATTCGCTCATGGTCATATTGCGGCGTTGGACTAAATTCGTTTTTAGTACAAAGACACGACGGGGACAGTAGTTCTGCCTTAAATGACCCGATTCATTGCATATATGGCACGTAGGGGTTTGACCAGTATAAATCACGTGTGCTTTATGCCCGTCAACAGTTATATGAGATGGGATATTCATCTTTACTTCCATCTCTACCGAACGAATACCATTGAAGCTCTGAATTTTAAATTGCTTCGACCAACGTTCGTTCACTGTATCCTTAACCTCACCATATTGAGACAGGGCAACCTTGATTTTCTCATTATCTATCTCGGTAGGTAAATTTAACACACGCACCGATCTATAAATAGCATCAGCTCTCCTGATAGCCACTTTACTTGTAGGGCCGTCTCTATGCAAAAATTCTACATGATACCCGAATTTTCCAATAATTTTATCTACCGAAACGGGGCTCAAGAATTTTACGAAAACACAGTAGTTGTCAGTATCTAGCTGAGTGGTATGCACTATATCAGAATTAATGCCAAGTACCTGATCAAGCCAATCATGAATTTCCAGAGCAGTCGGCTGAACACGTCGTGTTTCCTTGGCGAAAGCAAAAACCAGCGTATTCTTCCTCACAGTTGTACCCATGGTATGCAGTAATCAAGGGGAGATTCCGGTAATTACCGAAAACTCCACAAACGATAAATAATCGTCGGTGGAAAACACAAAACAGAACACAGTGGGCAGAAGAAACACAAGTTACACACGACGAAAATCACAAAAAGCAAGGACACCGAAACGCAACTGTAAACACTGGCGAAGCACTGACTACACGCAGCAAACGGTCACGTCCGTACGCGTCGGCAGCTGCAGCCAGAATGATCGGCAAAATCACCGGCCCACTTATTTACTGCAGGAATAAGCATTGTATCGACTTGCAGTGTCTTCTAATGCAAATGAGAACTGTGCTGGGCATTCTTTTCCACGACTTAATGCAACGAAACGTACAGCTCGATACGCTACACTGATATTACTTGCAAGGTTTTGACGTTCCTCCTAGCCCAAGATTGTCCCGCTGTTTGAGATGGAGCTTGGTGTTCTACAGATGGATTATTAAAGGCTCGATACATTAAAATGACTGCGACAGATATGCACTTAAATATAGATAAGAACTCGTCGTTCGCAAATACCAACATACTCTTCGCTGGAGCCGAAATTTGATAGGTTTATAGATCTCGAAATGATGTTTAATTCGAAGGGCATACGCTATGGAATGTTGTTCGCTTTCATTTGATAGGCAGTTTTGTCTCGTATTTCATACACACGCTATCTGCCACGTACACGCTTCGTTGTTACTACTGAGTGGCGTTTCGCATGGAGAAGGAGTGACCACAAACGCGTGCTTTACGTAAAATTCTTCGACGAGGATGGGATTTTCTTTATTTTATCTTTTTTCATAATTCTTTTTTATTACCTTTTATTTGGTTTCTTCCATTAAAAGATGCAACGATAGCAACAGGCAGGCAGAGGCAAAGAGGGCAGGGGTCGAATGTCCCGAGGCCTGGCCACAATGTCTCCCCCATACCTGTCATCAAGTCGCGTCCTGGTTGTGTTGTAGGTAACAGTTTTTTAATTTTTTTTGGTGTATTGAATTTTTTTAAATATATATACTTTTTGTTTTATTTTTTCGTTTTTTTTGTTTTTTATGAATTGCCGACTTGCATGATAAATAGTGTGGAACTGAACATTGGAGCCTGTTGGCCGTAGAAAGACGAGATAATACTTGGGGCTACAAAGGAAAGGAAAACACCGCCCCAAAACTACATAAATTCAGCGTTTCCTGCCGGAAGAGAACGACAAGGAGTGCTGTAGGAGAAGAAAAACAAAAGACGAAGAACTTATAAGCCCTCAACTCTGCCAGGACATGAAATTGAAGCAACGAACCTGAGAGAAAAGTGAGCAAACTCCATTTCTGCATAATGGGATAAAAATGAAATGGCACATAATTTGGCAACTAAAAACAGACACCTCTCTTGGAACTGAGTGTGAAGGGAATGGAATAGTTGGAAAGTGCTGTCTTCACGGAAAGGAGCGAGCAAATTTGGGAACATAGTCTTCCTTTCTTTCATTTGGTATTTCGCTTTCTTCTTTCCTACGGAGATCGCTTGCTATGAATTCTAAGCCCTCGGAAGGGAGTAAAATGCTCACTCGAATAAACGAAAGTGTGTTCCAATCTAAAAGAAAGGAAACGGAAAATTATGAAAATAATCAAAGAAAAGGAAGAAAGGAAAGTATTTCCGTATTCCATTATTCTTCATTTCAATGTGTTTCTAGTTTCTTCTTCAGGTTTCTGTTTCCGAATGCTTATGTAACGTCAACACGCTATTACATCTGTTCACATTTCAGGACCATGATCGGCGTCTTCATCAAGGTTGGAGAACAGTCGGTGCCATATTGACGACTTTCCGAAATTGCTGTTCAATGGGGATTTGCAAAAAGCGCTGAAAACACCGCTGATATGAGCCTGTCCTCCGGAGCGTTCGATGGCGCTCCCACAGATAAAACAAGTAGTCGACTGGATCAATTATATTTTTGGCAAATATAGTGTAGGTGGCATGCCCTAAAATCCACACTGTAGCATTTCGCTTAGATTGCGGAAAAGGTTTAATGTCGGGGATGGCAGCCGTTAGCGGGAAAAACGACCGTTTGTCAGTCCTGTTAATGAGTGCGAGCATGTCGCAGGAAATAGCCCACACATCTCGTGTGGTTCTGCAAAGAAACCGATGCTCAAGTGTACCCCATTCGTCACAGTACTCGCACTTAGAGGACGGAATTAGGTGAATAGTCGCCAGTCGGTCGTTGGTGGTCCCAGTGCGAGAGATGACCGTATACCACGTGCTTCGCACTTCCATCGGTAGCAACTTGTTGCTGATGTTTCGCCAAACAAGAACCCAGTTGTTGTGGGGATATTGACGTACGAAGTCATTCGGTGGTGGCAAACCGACCATCTCATAGTACAAAGAAGTTGCAGACCGCGTCCTGCGGTCGCGAGCTAGTGAAACATGATAACTTCGGGACAAGAAAAAATCTCTGAATACAGCAAGCTTGTAAGGTATCCGCGCGACATTGGTCGGTGCACTGCCAGAAAGGGGCTCATGGGCGCGGAAGAGGGCAGCCGTCGTACTGCGACCCCCCTGCGGGTTCGGGGCTAAGAATAGGCCCGCGGTATTCCTGCCTGTCGTAAGAGGCGACTAAAAGGAGTCTCACATGTTTCGGCCTTACGTGATGGTCCCCTCTCGGGTTTGAACTCCATCTTTCTAAATTATTCCGAAGAGCGAGCCAATTGGGCAAGGGCGCCTTACATGGTGCACTGTATCCGTCGTGCGTTAAGACCTTTAGCCGGCCTTATCGTCGTTGCACTGGGGTCCCGCTCGTTTTACATCTCTTGGGCGAGGATACGTCCCTGGGTGCGATTCCCACGCTGCAATCTGCAGTGTTTCTTTTAACTGCGACGACGACCTTGGACAGTTTTGCAAATAAGGTCCAGCACAGTAGCCAGTCCGTTGTGGTGGGGCCGCCATGTACCCTCTTGGTTGTAACCCCCTGACAACACAGGGATCGCTCTACTAATGCCTGCGCCGTTAAATCCCCACGTATGCCAAGGAGTAGATGCCCATCTCCCTGGGGCATCAGGACTCCCGGCAATGGCCGTCCTGCCAGGTGGCTATTGCTGCGGCTGGGTGGCGCCCGTGGGGAGGGCCCTTGGTCGGAGTAGGTGGCATCAGGGCGGATGACCCGCAATGAAGCGTGGTACATCATCTCTCGCTGGCGGCCAGCCGCCAGCAGTCTCTAAGCGTTCTCAGGCTCAATTTAATGCTGAAAAGTACAATCCGAAAACGATCCCCTCTCTGGCCACGCCGTGGGAGGAACGTAAATCTCAGGATGGCAGTAGCAATTATTCGCCCCGATTCTTAGTTTGACGAGAGCAGATGGGGAGCCTTTTCTCTCCACAAAGCCTCAGTTCTTCGTCGAGCATTTAGAGGACAAGTTTGGGGAGGTGGAGGGCTTGTCAAAAATGCTCTCTGGATCGGTCATGATCCAAACGGCATCCTCTGCCCAGTCACGACGGTTACTTGCTTGTGACAAGTTGGGGGATGTTGCTGTTACGATCACACTGCATAAGAGTTTAAATATGGTCCAGGGAGTTATTTACCATAAGGACCTCCTTTTGCAGTCTGATGACGAGCTGCGCGCCAACTTAGAGCGCAGAGGTGTACATTTCGTCCGGCGCGTTCATTGGGGTCCGAAGGAAAATCAGATAGCTACTGGTGCCTTCATCTTGGCCTTCGAGGGTGATATGTTACCGGTAAAGGTCAAGGTGATGGTCTACCGATACCGATGTGACGTCAGGCCCTATATTCTCCCCCCCCCCCCCCCCCCCGATGCGGTGCGTCAAGTGCTGGAAGTTCGGCCATATGTCTTCCCGCTGCACATGTCGAGATTGCGGACGCCCGTCTCATCCCGATACTCCATGTGCCCCGCCTCCCATCTGTGTCAACTGCGGGGAGCACCATTCACCTTGCTCGCCAGACTGCAGAATCTTCCAGAAAGAACGCAAAATCATGGAATATAAGACCCTGGATCGACTGACTTATACTGAGGCCAAAAGGAAATACGACCTATTACATCCCGTGAGAATGACGTCATACTACGCCGCTGCTACACCACCTGTGCTCGCCCCATCAGTTTCGCGACTTCCGGCCAGATCGCTGAGTGGTACAACTCCTCCTGCTCCCTTGCCAGTGGGGGCCTCTACCCACCGGGTTGCTCCTGCGCCACCTACCTCAGGGGCAACACCTTCCCCCCCCCATCAGGGACGTCCGTCCCCGCTTCTAAGCCGGAGAAGTGTCCATCTTCTTCGGCTTCTCACGCTCGCGAGGGGTCCCTCGGGTCCCTCCCTTCCCAGGTTTCCACCAGTGGGAAGGCTGACGACCGACAGTGGCGTAAGTGTCCGCAATCAGCTGGTCGACGGGCTTCACGATCTTCCTCAGTCCCGGAGACTGAATCGGTGAAGCCCTCCCAGCCAGTTAAACCCAAGGAGCAGCGTGAGAAATCAAAGAAGAAGAGCTCTAAGCCCAAGGAACTCGCGGTGGCAGTCACCCCACCGCCACCTTCCAGCTCTGCGTCTGAGGACGAGGTGGACATCTGGGCGTCCGCTGAGGACCTCGATCTCGCCGGTCCCTCAGACGCCATGGATAGCACTAGCACGGGTGCTCAATTGGAGGCAGCAGGTGACCCAGCGGCGTAATCTGCCTTCCCAGTCCCGTCACGCCTTTCTCCGCCATGGACGATACCATCCTCCAGTGGAACTGCAGCGGTTTCTTCCACCATCTAGCTGAGCTCCGCCAGCTTATCAGCCTTCATCCTTTCCTTTGCATTGCTCTGCAGGAATCTTGGTTTCCGGCAATGCGAACCCCCGCCCTCCGTGGCTATCGGGGTTATTATAAGAACCGAGCAGCTTATGAAAGGGTGTCTGAAGGACATATATGCAGACGCCACCACACTCTGCACAGCGAGTCTGTCCCTCTCCAGAAGCCTTTAGAGGCTGTCACTGTACGCGTGTGGACGCCACAGGCTGTTACCGTCTGCAGTCTTTACATTCTAGCAGATGGTGACGTCTCGCAGCATGTCCTGGCTGCACTGGTCGCCCAATTGCCGCCACCTTTCTTGCTATTGGGCGACTTCAACGCCCATAACACTCTGTGGGGTGGGTCAGTGGCCACAGGTCGAGGCGCCATCGTTGAGCATTTATTGTCACAGCTCGATCTCTCGCTGTTTAATGATGGTGCCTTCACACACTTCAGTGTGGCGCATGGCACCTACTCCGACATTGACTTTTCCATCTGTAGCCATAGCCTCTTACCATCTGTCCAATGGAGTGTGCATGACGACCTGTGTGGTAGTGGCCACTTTCCGCTATTTTTGTCACTACCACAGCGTCACTCTTCTGGGCGTCCTAGCAGATGGGCTATGAATAAAGCTGACTGGGATTTGTTCTCCTCCACTGCCGCTTTTGAGCCTCTCTCTACTGATGACATTCATGCGGTGGTTCAATCGGTCGCCACCGGCATCGTTACTGCCGCCGAATCTGCCATTCCCCTGTCTTCTGGGTCCCCTCGGCGGAAGGCTGTGCCTTGGTGGTTGCCTGAGATCGCTGAAGCGATTAAAGATCGCCGGCGGGCGCTCCAGCGTCACACGTGACATCCCTCTGTAGACCACCTTATCGCCTTCAAACGGCTGCGTGCGCTGGCCCGCCTCCTTATCCGCCAAGGCAAGAAGGAGTGCTGGGAGCGGTATGTGTCCACCATTGGCCTCCATGTCCCTCCATCGCAGGTCTGGGCCAAGATTCGACGCGTCTACGGCTATCGGACCCCTGCCAGCGTCCCTGTGCTCTCACTGAATGAATGGAGCAGTTTGTACTGACTCCGACGTCATCGCAAATCGCTTAGCAGAGCATTTTGCTATGAGTTCCGCCGCTGCGAACTACCCCCAGGCCTTCCACTCCATTAAAGAGCGGATGGAACGTCGGAGCCTTTAGTTTCGCACCACCCACCCAGAATCTCACAATGCTCCATTCAGTGAGTGGGAATTTCGCAGTGCCCTAGCTGCTTGCCCTGATACCGCTCCTGGGCCAGATGGCATCCACTGTCAGATGCTGAAACACCTTTCAGTGGACTGCCAGCGGCGCCTTCTCGATCTTTACAACCGTCTTTGGGTCGAGGGGAAGTTTCCGTCGCAATAGCGCGAAGGCATTGTCATCCCCGTTTTGAAACCTGGAAAGACCCCTCTGGAGGTGGACAGTTACTGTCCCATTAGCCTCACCAACCTTCTTTGCAAGCTTCTCGAAGGGATGGTGAGCCGGCGCTTGCATTGGGTACTGGAGTCTCGGGGCCTTCTGGCTCCGTCTCAGGGTGGGTTCTGTAAAGGCCGCTCCGCCACCGATAATCTGGTGAGCCTGGAGTCTGCCATCCGTACTGCCTTTGCCCGCCGTCAGCACCTGGTCGCTGTCTTTTTCGACATGCGGAAGGCGTACGATACGACATTGCGTCATCACATCCTTTCTACGCTTCATGGATGGGGTCTTCGGGGTCCTCTGCCGATTTTTATCCGCAATTTTCTGTCGTGTCGTACCTTCCGCATGCAAGTCGCGGCCTCGTATAGTTCCTCCCACGTCCAGGAGAACGGTGTGCCACAGGGTTCCGTTTTAAGTGTCTGTCTGTTTTTAATAGCCATTAACGGTCTTGCTGCGGCCGTGGGAAACTCTGTCTCCGCTTCCCTGTATGCTGACGACTTCTGCCTTTACTACAGCTTTACTGGCATTGCAGCTGTTGAACGTCAGCTACAGGGCGCAATCCGTAGGGCGCAGTCTTGGGCTGTAGCGCATGGGTTTCAGTTTTCGGCAGCCAAGACCTGCGTTATGCATTTCTGCCGGCGACTGTCCACCCGGAGCCGCAGCTTTCTCTTAACGGCGAACTTCCTTCGGTGGAGGTATCACACAGGTTTTTGGGGGTGGTTTTCGATGCCCGGTTGACTTAGCTGCCTCATCTCCGGCAGCTCAGACGTGTTGGCGGCATCTCAATGCACTGCGATGTTTGAGCCACACCCGCTGGGGAGCCGACCGCTCTACCCTGTTACGGCTCTACCAGGCGTTAATCCAGTCCCGTCTGGATTATGGGTGCCTGGCATATGGCTCAGCATCCCCGTCTGCGTTGTGGGTGCTGGACCCAATTCTCCACAGCGGGATACGCCTTGCCACTGGTGCTTTCCGCACCAGCCCTGTGGACAGCTTACTCGTGGAGGCAGGTGTCCCTCCACTGCTGTTCCGACGCCAACGTTTGCTGGCCGCTTATGCTGCCCATGTTCTAAGCTCGCCCGGGCATCCTAACTATCGTCTCCTGTTCCCGCAGTCAGTCGTCCATCTGCTGGAACGTCGGCCCCGGTCGGGTTGTCCGATCGCCATACGCATCAAGGAGCTTCTCTCCGGGCTTGGGCTTGTCCCTGTTCCACCTCCTTTCCGGGCACCTCTGCGTACACCCCCGTGGTGCGATCCTCGCCCTTGCCTTCGGCTAGACTTGGCACAGGGCTCGAAGGACTAAGTCCCTCCAGAGGCCTTCCGCCGCCGCTTTTATTCCATCCTGGCCACGTATCAGGGCTCTGGCATTGTTTACACCGACGGCTCGATGGTTGCTGGTCGAGTCGGTTATGCGCTCACTCTAGGGGACCATTCCGAACAACGTTCCTTGCCGGCTGGCTGCAGCGTTTACACTGCTCAGCTGGTCGCCATCTTTCGAGCCCTAGAGTATATCCGCTCCTGCTCAGGTGAGTCCTTCGTTATCTGTAGCGATTCCCTGAGCAGTTTACGAGCACTCGACCAGTGTTTTCCTCGTTCTCGTCTAGTGATGGCTATCCATGAGTCCCTGCATACTCTTGCGCGTTGCGGCCGCTCTGCGGTCTTCGTGTGGACCCCAGGCCATGTTGGGATCCCCGGCAACGAGAATGTTGACCGACTGGCGAAAGAGGCGACTAGTGCACCATCTCTGGACGTTGGCCTCCCGGAGACAGATTTGCGAGCGTTCCTACGCCGCAAAATTCTGGCCCTTTGGGACACTGAATGGCGCGGCTTGCCTTCACGCAACAAACTTCGGGCCATCAAGGGTGCTACCGGTGTGTGGCGCTCCTCCTTGCGGGTCTCTCGCAAGGAGTCTGTTGTCCTCTGCCGGCTGCGCATTGGGCGCACTTATTGCGCCGTGAGGCCGCGCCTCTATGTCGCTGCGGCTCCGTTTTATCCGTGGTTCATGTTTTACTGGAGTGTCCGTTTTTAGCTGCGCTCTGGCAGTCGTTCGCACTGCCTGACTCGCTCCCTGCCCTTTTAACAGATGACTCGGCTATGGCTGACTTAGTTTTACGTTTTATTCAGGCAGGCGGTTTTTATTCTTTAATCTGAGTGTTTCTGTTTTTATCTTATTGTTTTGTGTTGATTCTGGCCTTTGCCCTCCGATTTTAAACTGACTAATTAATGTGTTTCAAGTGGTTGGCTTTTCCTTTTTTATTTCTCTGGTCGGCCAACCACCGTCACACTCTGTGTGCTTTTAGTTCGTTTTGTCTGGTCTTTGTCTCACTTTCTCTTGTTCAGTGTCGTCTGTGCTCTATTCTGTTACTCGTTTTTTATTCTCAGTGGGTGTTTCTTAGTACTTGGACAAAGGGACCGATGACCGTAGCAGTCTGGTCCCTTTAATCCCCCAAACCAACCAATCTCCTCCTCGCTCGTGTGGTCCCGGATCCGGGAGATTTATGGATCCCAGTCCCCAATGGGTGTCCCTGGGCTCTCCTTGGACGGCGCTGTCTGCACGGACGCTGCCGCCATTGCTGAACGGCTAGCCGCGCACTTTGCTCAGAGCTCTGCGACTGCATTCTATCCCCCCACCTTTCGCTCTCTAAAGGAGCGAGCCGAGCGGACGCCATTCTCATTCCACACGCGTCGTTCTGAAACATACAATGCTCCTTTCAGCGAGAGGGAATTCCTCGCTGCCCTCGCCGATTGCCCTGATACAGCACCGGGCCCAGACTGCATCCACGCGCAGATGTTGAAGCATCTCTCCAGGGACAGCCAGAGACACATTCTCGCGATCTTTAATCGCATTTGGAGCGAAGGCGTGTTCCCGTCGCAATGGCGAGAGGGTGTTATTGTCCCCATCTTGAAGCCCGGTGCGGACCCACTGGCGGTGGACAGCTATCGTCCCATTACCCTCACCAACGTTTTGTGCAAATTGCTTGAACGTATGGTGGGGCGGCGTTTGTGTTGGGTCCTTGAGTCGCGCGGTCTCCTCGCTCCATACCAGGGTGGCTTCCGTCGGGGCCGGTCTGCAGTGGACAATTTGGTGTGGCTGGAATCTGCTGTCTGTACGGCCTTTGCCCGACGTCAGCATCTCGTTGCTGTATTTTTCGATCTGCGGAAGGCGTATGACACAACATGGAGGCATCACATCCTCGCCACGTTGCATGAGTGGGGTCTTCGTGGTCAGCTCCCAGCTTTTCTTCAAAGCTTTTTATTGCGCCGCTCTTTCCGGGTGCAAGTCGGTGCCACCTCTAGTTCATCTTATATACAGGAAAATGGGGTCCCGCAGGGCTCAGTGTTGAGCGTCTCCTTATTTCTGGTGGCCATTAATGGCCTGGCTGCAGCAGTGGGGTCGTCGGTGTCTCCTTTTTATGCCGATGACTTCTGCATCTCATTTAGCTCCACGACTACGGGAGTCGCCGACCGCAGGCTGCACGTCGCCATTCGCAAGGCAGCATCATGGGCTCTGACTCACGGTTTTCAGTTCTCTGCATCCAAGACTCGAGTTATGCACTTCTGCAGGCGTCGGACGGTCCACCCTCATCCTGAACTTTACCTCGACGGCCACCTGCTTGAAGTGGTGGACACTTGCGCTTCTTGGGACTCGTGTTTGATGCCCGGCTCACATGGGTTCCTCATGTTACTCAGCTGAAGCAAAAATGCTGGCTGCACCTCAACGCCCTCCGCTGCCTTAGCCACACGTCTTGGGGTGCAGATCGCTGCACGCTGCTGCGATTGTACAGAGCCCTTGTGCAGTCCCAGCTTGATTATGGGAGCCTGGCCTATGGGTCTGTGTCCCCCTCAGTGTTGAAGTTGTTAGACCCCATACACCACTGTGGGGTTCGGCTTGCAACTGGCGCTTTTCGCACCAGCCCCGTGGATAGTCTACTGGTGGAGGCCGGGGTTCCCCTGCTGCGGATTCGCCGCCATCGTCTGCTCGCCGACTATGCTGTCCACGTTCATTGCTCGCCAGACCATCCCAATCGTCGCCTGCTTTTCCCTGCTATGATCCTCCATCTGCCCGAACGGCGACCTAGGTCTGGGCTTTTTGTAGCTGTCCGTGTCCAGTCCCTGCTGTCAGAACTGGGGCCATTCCCTCTTCTGCCTCCCTTCCGGGTCCGTACACCTACGCCTCCCTGGTGTTTGTCCCGGCCGTCCGTCCGTCTGGATGTGGCACAGGGACCTAAGGACTCGGTTCCGCCTGTGGCCCTCCGTCGCCGTTTTCTTGCGCTCCTCGAATCATTTCCGGGCTGTGAGCCTGTCTACACTGATGGTTCCCTGGTTGATAGTCGCACTGCCTACGCTTTTGCTCACGCTGCCCATGTTGAACAGCGCTCCTTGCCAGCTGGCTGTAGTGTTTTTACTGCAGAGCTGGTGGCCATCTTGCGCGCTCTTGAGCATATGCGTTCCTGCTCAGGTGCGTCCATCGTCATCTGCAGTGACTCCCTGAACAGCCTCCAGGCCATCGACCGCTGCTATCCCTCTTCTCCTCTGGTGTCCTCTATTCGGAAGTCTGTTTCCACCATTACCCACTCTGGTCGTTCGGTGGTTTTTGTAAGGACGCCAGGTCACATTGGCATCCCGGGGAACGAACGTGTTGACAGGCTGGCCAAAGGGGCGATAGACGCCCCAGCTTTGGAGATCGGCCTTACGGTTCGTGACCAGCAGCTGGTGTTGCGCCGTAAGGTGCTTGGGATGTGGGCTGCTGAGTGGCGTGGCATGACAGCCCTGAATAAACTGTGGGCTGTCAAGGAGACGACCGCTGTGTGGCGATCCTCCCTGCGGGCTTCTCACAGGGACTCAGTGGTCCTGTGTCGGCTGCGCATCGGCCATACGTACCTGACGCACGGCCATCTGTTGCGTCAGGAGGATCCCCCCCTGTGTCGGTGTGGGTCCCGGCTGACGGTCGGCCACATTTTGCTGGAGTGTCCTCGACTGCGCACACTCCGGCAATCTTTTAATCTCCCGGGCACTTTGGCATTGGTTTTATCCGACGATGCCTCCATGGCTGATGACGTTTTAAATTTTCTCCGTGGTAGTTCGTTTTATGGTTCGATTTAGGGAGGTCCTGCACCTTTCCCTTTCTGTGTCTTTTGTCCTTGTGTCTGTTGCTGTTCTGGTGCGCCGTGAGATGGTTGACTCTTTCCCTTTTTTGTTCTCATGGTCAGTCAACCAGTCTCCGGCCATCCTCCTTTCTTCTGTTTCTTTCTCTCTGGTGTTCCTCTGTCCTGTTCTTGTCTGTAGTGTTTGTTGCTGCATTTGTGTTCTTTTAGCGCCTGGGGGGACGTCACCTCCCCCTTTGGTTTTTACCTGCTCCGTCGTTTTTCGGCTCGCCTGATTTTGGAATGGGGGACTGATGACCTTCGCTGTTTAGTCCCCCTTAAACATCCCAACAACCACCACCTTAACGGGCTTGCTGCGGCTGTGGGTAATTCTGTCTCCGCTTCCCTGTATGCTGACGACTTCTGCCTTTACTACAGCTCTATTGGCATTGCAGCTGTTGAACGTCAGCTACAGGGCGCTATCCGTAAGGTACAGTCTTGGGCTGTAGCGCATGGGTTTCAGTTTTCGGCAGCCAAGACCCGTGTTATGCATTTCTGCCAGCGCCGAACAGTCCATCCTGAGCCGCGGCTTTATCTTGCCGACGAACTTCTTGCTGTGGTGGAGACCCACAGGTTTTTGGGGGTGGTTTTCGATGCCCGGTTGACTTGGCTGCCTCATATCCACCAGCTTAAACAGACGTGTTGGCGGCATCTAAACGCTCTGAGATTCTTGAGCCACACCCGCTGGGGCGCCGACCGCTCTACCCTGTTGCGGCTCTACCAGGCGTTAATCCTGTCCCGTCTGGATTATGGGAGCCTGGCTTATGGCTCAGCCTCCCCATCTGTGGTACGGGTGCTGGACCCAATTCTCCACAGCGGGATATGCCTTGCCACTGGTGCTTTCCGCACCAGCCCTGTGGACAGCGTACTAGTAGAGGCAGGTGTACCTCCACTGCGGTTCCGACGCCAACGTTTGCTGGCCGCTTATGCTGCCCATGTTGTAATCTCCAAACTATCGTCTCCTGTTCCCGTGATCGGTCGTCCGTCTGCCAGACCGTCGGCCCCGGTCTGGTTGTACAATAGCGGTCCGCGTCAAAGAGCTTCTCTCTGGGCTTCAGGGTTTCACTGTTCCGCCTCCTTTCCGGACTACTTTGCATACACCCCCATGGTGTGTTCGTCGCCCTTGCCTTCGGCTCGACTTGGCACAGGGCCCGAAGGACTCAGTCCCTCCAGAGGCCTTCCGCCGCCGATTTTATTCCATCCTGGCCACGTATCAGGGCTCTGGCATTGTTTACACTGATGGTTCGATGGTTGCTGGTCGTGTCGGATATGCACTCGCTCTAGGGGACCGTTCCGAACAACGTTCCTTGCAGGATGGCTGCAGCGTTTACACTGCTGAACTGGTCGCCATCTTTCGTGCCCTAGAGTATATCTGCTCCTGCTCAGGTGAGTCCTTCGTTATCTGTAGCGATTCCCTGAGCGGTTTACGAGCTCTCGACCAGTGTTTCCCTCGTTCTCGTCTGGTGATGGCTATCCAAGAGTCTCTGCATACTCTTGCCCGTTGCGGCCGCTCTGTGGTCTTTGTGTGGACCCCCGGTCATGTCGGTATCCCGGGTAACGAACATGTTGACCGCCTGGCGAAAGAGGCCACCAGTAAGCCATCTCTGGACGTTGGCCTCCCAGAGACTGATTTGCGGGCAGTCTTCCGCCGCAAAATCTTGGCGCTATGGGACGATGAATGGCGCGAACTGACAATGTGCAATAAACTCCGTGCTGTCAAGGAGACGACGGCTGTGTGGCGGTCATCCCTGCGAGTCACTCGCAGGGACTCAGTAGTTCTTTGCCGGCTCCGCATTGGCCACTCCCGGCTGACACAGTTATTTACTGCTCTGGGAGGACCCTCCTCTATGTCGCTGTGGGGCAGCTTTGACAGTGGTCCACATTTTGCTGGCCGGCCCCCTTTTAGCTGTGGGCAGGCAGACATTTGCGCTGCCTGCTACGCTCCCTGCCCTTTTAACAGACGACTCCACTATGGCTGACTTAGTTTTACGTTTTATTCGGGCAGGGGGATTTTATCATTTTCTGAGTGTTTCTGTTTTACTTAATTGTTTTGTGTTGATTCTGGCCTTTGGCCTATGATTTTACACTGATTTTTTAATGTGTTTCTAAGTGGCTGGCTTTTCCTTTTTTATTTCTATGGTCGGCCAACCACTGGCACACTCTGTGTGGTTTTAGTTCGTTTTGTCTTGTCTTTGTCTCAGTTTCTCTTGTTTTGTATCGTCTGTGATCTCTTCTGTTCCTCGTTTTTATTCTCTGTGGGTGTTCTTTGTCTTTGAAAAAAGGGACCGATGACCATGGCAGTCTGGTCCCTTTAATCCCCCAAACCAACCAACCAACCGTCGGGGACAAGAATTCCGCATATGTTCAGTGAATTGACAGAGAGAGCACGTTGGAGGTTGGCCGGTGTAGGAGATGAAAACCCTAAGGACGGAATGTGTTTCTTTAAATCCATCCGCACAGTACGCACGCCGTTATCACATTGATAAACATACGTGGGCGACCAATAATCTTTAGTAACAGCAAAGATAGTCCCATATAAACTTAATGCACAGCGAATTTCATCTAAGGGCACTTCAGAAGGCAGATGGAGAACTTTCACATTTCGTATACCATAGCCGGCATGTAGCACCTTCACGTCACTAATTTTCCCATCAGCACGTTTAAATTTCCGAACCCCGCCATTGACGACCACCAAACGCTCACATAATTCACTATCAAGGATTTTCAAAAACACTGAATTAACAATAAAATCTAAATGTACTCCTTCAAGCAAAGGTTTATTTGCAATTCCGATCTGATCCAATAATGGATTTCAAAAGCCGTGGGACGCGGAAATTCGCGATCAAACAACAACTGAATAGTATTAGACCGGTTGTACGTCACCATTTTCCACAATAAATTCTTTAAAACTTCCAAAAATAAGACGCTGAGTAAAGACACCAGGCCGCTGCACACCACGGCGACCAACGATGTAAACACAGCTGCTAGCGGAACTCGCGACTGGCACGTACGTTTCCCCGCAACCACTCGGCAACCTCGTCTGCTGGAACTACAGCTGTTTCCTTGGCGAATGCTTGCGGAAAACGCATTCAAAACTGGGCCGGTGTTAACGTCTAATGCCCAGCTGCAGTGCAGCCGACCAAGCTCCCACTCGCGAATCATTTAATGACAGCATCCGTCCACGTCGATTTCCGATCGGGTGTATCGACATGCAGTGTCGTCTAATGCAAATGAGAAATGTGCTGGGCGTTCTTTTCCACGACTTACTGCAACGAAACGCGCAGCTACGCTACACTGATATTGCTTCCAAGGTTTTGACGTTCCTCCTAGCCCAAGATTGTCTTACTGTTTGCGATGGAGCTTTGTGTTTGGGCGGCCACTAGCGACGGACGTCTGCAAAGTCAAGTCTCTCCAGTAGGCCCTGCCAAATCACTTCTGTATATGTCGGCCTGACGCAAAACAAACTGCTACAGATTGATGATTTTAGGCTCGATACGTTAAAATGACTGCAACAGGTATGCAATTAAATATAAATGAAAACTCGTCGTTCGCAAATACCAACATACTCTTTGCTGGAGCCGAAATTTGATTGGTTTATAGATCTCGAAATGATGTTTAATTCGAAGGGCATACGCTATGGAATGTTGTGCGCTTTCATCTGGTAGGCAGTTTTGTCTCGTATTTCATACACACGCTATTCGCCACGTACACGCTTCGTTGTTACTACTGAGTGGCGTTTCGCATGGAGAAGGAGTGACCGCAAACGCGTGCATTACGTAAAACTCTTCGACTAGGATTGGATTCGAAACCACGCGTGCAGAGCACATTGGATTAGCAGTCCAACGCCTTAACCATTTTTTTGTTTTTTTCCTTTTTTGATTTTTTATACTAGTGTTCAGTTATGAGTAGGTGGAGACAAGGCGGGCAGGGGTCGGAACCCGAGGCCTGGCCGCGAAGTCTCCCCCCTCCCGTCCCTGAATCACTCCCTCAAAGTAGCTTTTATATTTATTTTTATTTTATTATTATGATTTTTTTCCCCAGGAACAGGGTAAATTAACAAAGACCTTTATTGGTACAAACTTACATACAACAGAAGTGCCACCCTTCCGGCGAAAATAACACAAGACATTATACTCGTACAAGGCGAGCTTTTTTTTGTTTTTATGAACAAGGTGTAGGAAAAAAGAATAACAATACTGATAGAAGTTAAGAGGTGTGCAGCAATATACAGTGGAGTGAGGGAAAAACCAGTGTGCTCTGGTATAGTGCATAAAAGAAAGAAGGGGCGTGTCCATGTGCCTACTCCACTGTGGGTTACAAAATAGAAAGTAGCGCGAGGAGTCTCAGACGTCAGCAGGGGGGCGG
The DNA here is from genome assembly GCF_023864345.2 of Schistocerca serialis cubense. Classification (NCBI taxonomy): domain Eukaryota; kingdom Metazoa; phylum Arthropoda; class Insecta; order Orthoptera; family Acrididae; genus Schistocerca; species Schistocerca serialis. Next base: position 510,549,663 of record NC_064639.1, read on the forward strand.
GAGTGTTGTCGACGCGTGGCACCATCCAACTGAGTGGGGGTGACGTAAAGATCGCATGTAGGTAATTAGCGAAGAAGGCGCGGTAGCGCGGTCGGTGTTCGACTTGACTGTGGGCGGTTTGTAAGTACTGCCAAAAATCAAGTCGTGATTTGTCGCCATCATTATACATGTAGGTGATCGTCCATCCCTTGACCAATACAATCGCATGATTTTTGGTGGCGGGGAAATAAGTATTCTCATGATCGATAAAAGTCCATGGGTCAATCGAGTCCGGCGGAACGCGGAGGTAACAGGCAACGAACTGTCGGGCTAGTTTCCAGACGTCACTGGTGGCAGCACAAGTCAGTTTGATGCACATCGTCATCCAAGAGGTGGCAAATGGAACAAAGTGGAGAATCCATTGGTCCGATGGCGTGAAAGCGATGATTTGTGGCGAATTTTTCATTCGCGGCTTGGTACCATGTTGTCCGGACGTTGGAGGGAAGAAAAGGCTGGTGGATATGACGCCAAACCGTGGGCCACCGCTTGGCCGGATGTCTCAGTTCGATATTGTTGCTGGATATGGAACGACGCAGTGGGGTATAAAAATCTTTAGGTCGAGGAGATCGCGTGGTCGGTAAGTGTGTGTGAGCATAACTGAAGTCGACGATGAAATCAGAAATGAGTGTCTGGTGGTGCTTGATGTGTCCGACTGGTACTGGTGGTGTTATGGTCGCGGGCACAAGAATTTCCAGCAAGCTGCGCGTAAGGGAGGTGCCTCGTGCCACTGCTTGTGCATGGTGGACATGTACAAGGACGCCGCTCGGAGTCGCACATTGACAAGGCCGAGGCCTCCCGCTCGCGTGGGAAGGGTGAGCGTGTCGTAGCAGACCTTAAAGAGCGTACCGGCAGTAAGAAAGTATCCGAAGGCAGCCTGGAGGCTGCGTCCAATTGTTGTTGGCAGCGGGAGGACCTGTGTGATATGTACCATTCTAGACGCCACATGTTGAGGTATTGGACACGTTGTAAAGAATCGAGTCGTCGGAGAAGATTTTGTCGCACCGTCATGCGGCTAGTTTGGAGTGCACGCCGAAAATTGATGGCAGCGGAGCGGCGCACGGTGGAGGTGAAATTGATACCAAGGTATCGTAGTTTTTGTACACACGGGAGAGGTGCTAAGTCGCCATGTGAGAGGGCGCGTCCAATGGGCATCGCCGCGGATTTAGCCACATTCATGTTACTGCCCGATGCAGTGCCGTACGTTGATTTGAAATCAAGTACCGTGTGTGTTTCACTCCGTGAGCGGATCAAGAGGAGGAGGTCGTCCGCATACGCACGACATCGAAAACTGTGCTGTCGCAAAATGAGACCAGAAAGGTGGCTCGTCTGACTCCCGATGAGTGGCTCCAGGCTTATGGCATAGAGTAGGGTCGAAAGCGGGTAGCCTTGCTGTACCGAACGCCGGATCGCCACTGGTCCCGCCACACGGCCATTAACCTGAATCAGCGATTCGGCGGTGCCGTACAGGCGCTGGATAACGTCGATAAAGGCTGGTGGAAAACCCATGCGGTTTATCACTGAGAACAGAAAAAGATGCTGCACTTTGTCGAATGCGCTGTCAAAATCAATGGCAACCACTGCGGCGCGGAGTCTGAGTGGTGTCACCGCCAGACACCACACTTGCTAGGTGGTAGCCTTTAAATCGGCCGCGGTCCGTTAGTATACGTCGGACCCGCGTGTCGCCACTGTCAGTGATAGCAGACCGAGCGCCGCCACACGGCAGGTCTAGGGAGACGTCCTAGCACTCGCCCCAGTTGTACAGCAGACTTTGCTAGCGATGATATACTGACAAATACGCTCTCATTTGCCGAGACGATAGTTAGCATAGCCTTCAGCTACGTCATTTGCTACGACCTAGCAAGGCGCCATTATCAGTTTATACTGAGATTATAATTCATATATCAACAAGAGCGATGTTCTCCAATTGTGGATTAAAATTTAAGTATTCAAAGAGCTTCGTACTTTATTTATTAGACTCAACTCCTTTAACTGTTCCAGACCTCACGCCAGTCTGCGTGAGCTGAAACGCGTGCATTTCGGCCTCCTCTAGCAACAGGGTGTTGGCTCTTCTGCCAACACATCAGTCTGCACGCCGCTGCCAGTGCAATTAAATCGCGACATTCTCCTGTGGCCGTTTGTATATTAACTGAGCCGCCCGGAGTTGTCTGTTCCGGGGATAGAATGCTGGGCAGAACCTTGCGGCATCGCGTTGCCAGTAGTCGTGTAAAAACTTTACCGTCCCCTGACTCTGCTTAACACAGACTATAATGTGCTGTCGTCACACCTGGTGTTGATTTGTGGATGGGTATAATAATTCCCGTGACGAAGGACGGCGGTACGGCGTTCCCCATCGTCAGCAGTTCATGAAACATCGTTGTCCACCGTGACGCCATTAGTATGAGGAGAGCGCGATAAAATTCTATCGGCAATCCGTCGAGACCAGGTGACTTATTCAGAGCGCCTTTTTTGATTGCATCGTGGACTTCGTCACGCGTAATTGGCACCATCATCTCGTCCGCTTCGTCGTTGGTGAGGGTGCGAGTTACGCGTGGTAACACAGATTCCTCAGCGTGGTTGTCGGTAGTCTCCTCCTGGTACATTGTGCGGTAGTGGTCGACAAAGACACTGACGATTTCAGCCTGGCAAGTGACGTACTGGCCGTGACAGGTGTTGATCTCGGTGATGAGTTGTTGTCGTCGATGTTTCCTATCGGAGGCGATATGATGCATGGCGGGATGTTCTTGTTCCGCCAAATCTTGACATCGGGTTCGCACCATAGCCCCCTGCAGTCTACGGCGTGTCAACGTTACAATTTGCGCCTTAATCCTGCTGCGTTGCCTCTGGGTGTTGGGGGTGGGCGGTTGGGCGTCCAGATCGCGGAGAACGGCGTAGAAATAGACGGCAGTGTGCTGGCGCCATGCAGCTACTTCCTTCCCATACTGAATCAAAGTACGTCGAATGGGAGGTTTGGCACATTCCAGCCACCAGGTCAAGGTCGTGCAGTATGTAGGTAAGCGACGTTCACAGGTGGCTCATGTCTCGGTAACACGTTGAAGACATTCGGGATCATGAAGATGTGTGGTGTTAGGTTCCACGGTGCACGACTATGCCAGACCACTTGCTTGGGGAAGAGAATGTTGCAGATGTAGGCACAGTGGTCCGAAAAGGCCAGGGACCAAAGTTCTGCGCCTTGGACTCCAGGTGTGAGTTCCCGAGGGACGTAAATTCTATCAAGGCGGCTCGCGGAGTGACTCGTCTGGTAAGTATGTCTAGGCGCGTCGCCGTGCTGAACTTCCCAAGTGTCGCAGAGCAACAGATGTCGGACGACAAGACGCAGTTCTTGACAGGTGTTGTAGTGGGGCACTTGAGCTTTAGGGTGCAAGACACAATTAAAATCACCCCCAAGCAAGTAATGGTCGCAGCGCCCACGAAACAAAGGAGCGATTTCTTCTGAATAGAAGAGTGCCCTGTCGCGTCTGTGGGTGGAGACTGACGGAGCGTGAATGTTGACGATACGCGTCCCCATGACGGTGACGGCCATACCTCTGGCAGATGGAAGGTATGTGATATCGGTCACTGGAATGCCTTCTCTGGCGTAGATGGCTACGCCGCGTCCCAGGTGGTCACCGGGAGAAGGACAAGTGTTATATCCCGCGACGTCTGTAAGTGTGGCCAAGTGTACTTCCTGTAGTAGTGCGATATCGACGTCCAACGCCCATATCATCTCTCGCAGCAGTTGAAGTTTCACGGGTGAGCTTATGGTGTTAGTGTTGATCGTCGCTATTCTGTAGGTTTGGAGCCGTACCCCGCCGTGGATGGGAACTCCACCGGCGGAGGATGAAGAGGGGCGAGGCAACGGCGAGTCGTGCCGTACGCCACCTGACGGCGTTATCAGCGGCGTAGCGATGCTTCCGTCTGGGGTAACTCTGTCCCCAGCGTGTGGTCCGGGTTCTCATCGACGTCCTCACTCCATACCATTGAAGGCGCTGTCGTTGTGATGGTGGTACGTTCCACGTCGGTCGTAGGGGCGGAGGACGTCTCGGCGGCAGTCGCAGCGGTGGAGTCCATTGGTTCAGGAGCATCTGGGCGAGCCAGTAGAGTAGGCATCGACACAGCCACAGTCGGCGTCATGTTGTCGTCATTCGTATCCTCCTGTAGGTTCTCCGAGGCCTCGTCGGGTCGAACGGCCTCTGGAGCATCAGGGGGAGGTGGTCCGTGTCGTTCCGAGACCGTACGGCGCCTCCTCTTGCGCCTCTTTTTTTTTTTTGGTGAACGTTGTTTGCGGGTTCGTCCCTCCATGTCTGAAGACGGAAGGGAGTCGCGTCCCTCTGAGAGGAAGGCCGTCGTGGGAACGTCAAATGAAGGGGCGTCCATATGGTCGGGCGGATGGGGGTCGGAAGTCGTCGCTGTTGGTAGTGGCGCCGGAGCAGCGTCAGGCTTTGAGCGCGACGTGTCGGCCCCGGCGGTATCCGTAGCAGCTGGAAGAGTCACCGGTACATGGTCCGACGGGCGGCGGCCGGTGGGAGGAGAAGAGAGCGCCGATGCGTAGGTTATCGGTAAAACCGTCGTCGGAGCCGGAGGTGCCGCGGTAGCGGCTGGCAATTGGGTGTTTCGCCGCTGAAGACACTCAGATCTGAGGTGGCCTTCTTTGCCGCACCCGGAACAGGTCTTGGGTTGGCCGTCGTGTATGACAACCGCGTGGCACCCGCTAATTTGCAGGTAAGACGGCACGTGGCGATGGAGATCGATGGTGATCTGACGTACACCGTTAAGAACGGGGTACGTTTGGAATTGCGCCCAGCGTTCGGCAGTGTAGCTATGTACAGTGTCATATGGGCGGAAAGCCGCGATAACGTCTTCCACCGGGAGCTCGAAAACACGTATAGTGCGCATTCCTAAGCCGGCGTGGTCGACAGTGACCGCTCCGACATTGCCGTAGGCGTGGCAAAAGCGTAATCCATGGTTGGTTCACGAAGTATTCTTTCACATACCGCGTCATTGACGACTTTGACGTACACGGTACTGCTTTATGTGGACAAATGGATGCCCAAGATGTCGGAAGCTGGGATCTTAGCAACGTCGCGTAGGAAGCGTTCCACTTGCAAGGCCATTGGTCGTGCGTAGTCGTTGCAGAAGGTGAATCGTAATGTTGATTTTCTAAAACGGTTGGCCATGGTTCTAGTTCACGTAAGCGACACGTAAGTGACGGCCGCTGAAATGTAAACAACAGCGAGCGCGCGCGCTGCGCAGGCGGAGCCGCGACTTACTGCAACGAAGCGTACAGCTCGATACGCTACACTGATATTGCTTGCAAGGGTTTGACGTGCCCCCTAGCCCAAGATTGTCCTGCTGTTTGCGATGGAGCTTGGTGTTTGGGCTACAGATGGATTATTATAGGCTCGATACGTTAAAATTACTGCGACAGATATGCACTTAAATATAAATAACTCGTCGTTCGCAAATACCAACATACTCTTAGCTGCAGCCGAAAGTTGATTGGTTTGTAGATCTCGAAATGATGTTTAATTCGAAGGGCATACGCTATGGAATGTTGTGCGCTTTCATCTGGTAGGCAGTTTTGTCTCGTATTTCATACACACGCTATCTGCCACGTACACGCGTCGTTGTTACTACTGAGTGGCGTTTCGCACGGAGAAGGAGTGACCGCAAACGCGTGCATTACGTAAAACTCTTCGACGAGGATGGGATTCGAACCCACGCGTGCTGAGCACATTGGAGTAGCAATCCAACGCCTTAACCACTCGGTCACCTCGTCTGCTGCTACTGCAGCTGTGTCTTTGGCGAGTGCTTGCGGAAAGAAGACATTTGTCGATTCGAAAATGCATTCAAAACATCGTACTTGGCCGGTGTTAACGTCTAATGCCCAGCTGCAGTGCAGCCGACCAAGCTCCCACTCGCGAATCATTTAATGACAGCATCCGTCCACGTCGATATCCTGTAACGCCGGAAATGCATATCCTCCTACTTCCATCTATTGCACTGCAATTTTTTCTTCCTTATTTTGTTACCTGAAGTTATAACATTTCTGTGTCTTCGTATATTGTAACTATTTTACTATTTGTATATATATGCATTTATGTCGATGTATAATTGGTTTGTTTTGAGAATATTATTTGTATTTATACGCTGGGTCTGGCCTAGGGAAAACTATGCTATCGAACGAATACATCGATAGGTCGTATGGAGAACCAAAGTGTTCAGGATCTTTGGTAGTGTTAACTCTGTCGCGTGGAGCGCGAGCAGAGGGGAGTCTGGCTGGGGTAGGGCGGTGGAGCAGGTGTGTTGTGTGACGCTCCCGCGAGTTGCCGCGCTTTCGGGGTTGGGCAGCATGTAATTGCGCTCGACTTGCTGTGATAGTTTCTGACACGGTGTCGCGGACGGGAAGCATTAGCTGGCGCATATCAAGAGCCCGTTTCGCCTGGTGACCGTGTCGAGAAGGCGCGCCAACATACAGCTTCTGCCCCCCCCCGCAGGTCCGGGGTAAGAATAGGCCCGCGGTATTCCTGCCTGTCGTAAGAGGCGACTAAAAGGAGTCTCAAACGTTTTGGCCTTAATGTGATGGTCCCCATTAGGGTTTGACCTCCATTTTTCCAAATTCCACAGAAGTACGAGCCTTTTGGGGAAGGACACCTTACGTGGTGCACCATCAGTCCTCTGTGCCCTAAGACCTTGACACTCTTGATCGTCTTGGCGTGCCCCCAGGGGCTCAGCATTCATTTGCTGGGTACGGGCTTGGCGACCCCGGGGTTCCTGAGCTGGGGACTGGTAAGCGCCACCCGTCCCCCGTCACCGTAAGCTCTGAGTACACTTCAGCGACCACCGTGCGGCGCGGCGGTGGAATGTTGTGTCTCTCAGGGAATGGGGATCTTGGCTTGGCCGCCCGGATCGCGAGGATGGAACAAGCCTCTATAAAAAAACCCTCAATCTTCCGGTGTGCTCCGCGCCTATGAGATGCATGGCTGTTGAGGTGGAACAGTCGCAAGCGGGCAACCTCTGGGGCACCTGCCACACCCCAGTTGTATAGGGCTTACTCAGGCATGCGGGGCTCTGTCTGAGCGGACCTTTAGTTCCCTAGCTGCTCGTGGGATCGAGATGGAACCCTCGAACTTTTCTTTTCCTCCCAGCGGAAAGGGTGGGCCGCTGGTAGGTTCTAACACCCAATCTAACAAGAGGGCTCGTGTAGCCAGTCCTCCTGATTCCGGTACTAGTAACAGAACGCATTCTGCTTCTCAGAATGTGTTTCTCATAATTAAAAGAAAAGATGGGAGTTTTGAAAAAGTTTCGCCATTTTATATACAGAAGGGCTTAGAGGGTATTGCTGGCACGTTAAAGTCTGTAAAGCGCCTGCGCAATGGCACCTTGCTGGTTGAAACATCTAGCTTCCAGCAAGTCCAGAACCTTCAGAAGGCACACTTTCTTGGGGAGTTTGCGATAGAGACTGACTTTCACAACACCTTGAACTACAGCAAGGGTGTTGTGACTTGCAGAGATCTCGTCGACATTCCCCAAGACGAACTGAAGTCTGAATGGTCCCGGGAAGGAATTGTGGACGTGCAACACGTTATGAAACGGGTGGATGGTGCTCTCATAAAAACTGACTCATTTATTCTTACATTTAACAGCACCAAATTGCCAGAGCATGTGAAGGCAGGTTTCCTACGTTTCAGTGTACGGCCTTATTACCCCAACCCCATGCGGTGTTTTAAATGCCAACACTTTGGCCACACTACTCTCGGCTGTAAAGGGGAAGCCACTTGTGGGAAATGTGGTAAAGCCGCTCATGAGGGAGTTGATTGCTCCTCTCCTCCCAAGTGTGTGAACTGCTCTGGGGATCACCCTGTGTGGAGTAGGGAATGCAGAGTTTTCCTTGAGGAACGGAAGATCCAGGAACTTAAAACCACTAAACGCATCCCGTATGGTGAGGCAAAGAAAATCTAAAAGTCCATGCAGCCGCCCACGTTCGCTGCCTCCTTTTCTTCCGTTCTGAAACAGCCTGTCTTGAAAACCGATGCCGCTACCCAAACGGAGGTTGCTACTGTCAGCACTAGCACCTGCGTTTGTCAGTGTACATGTGCTGCTGCCATTCCTGTGAAGCCTGCTGCTCCCTCCCGGCCTTCTGACCAGGCTATGGTAGCTGACATCATGGAACTTCCTGCCCCTTCCCGGGTCCAGTCTTGCGTACTGCCTAGTGCTGGTACACCCCCTACTGCTTCTGAGGTTTTGGCTCCAATGCCACCTCAGGCCAGAAAATCGAAGCCAAAGACAAAGGTGAAGACTCGCCTACTAAAGGAGACTGAAGTTCTACAGTCTGCTGATGTGGATGTCATTCTCTCTGACGTCTCTCTCGACTCCTCTTCTGAGGCGATGGAGGTAGATGTCAGACTGGGGCAATCGTCTCGCCCCAAAACTGAGCCTCCACCTGTTGTGGGCTCTCCTCCCCGACAGAAAGTGCGACTGAAGGTACTCCCGCCCTGATAGATGGCTCCCATTATTCAGTGGAACATGAATGGATTCCGGGCACATGTGGAGGAACTGCACCTCCTAGCACAGCAACGCCCCCTGTGCTTGTGTTTACAGGAAACACATCTCAAACAATCTGATGCTCCTGTACTCAGGGGCTATAGGTTGTATCGCAAAGATGACCTGACTGGAGACAGGGCCAAAGGCGGAGTCGCCGTGTTTGTCGATAATGACCACCACTCCTCTGCTCTCCCCCTGGATACTGACCTGCAAACAGTTGCAGTTGCAATTTATTCTGGTCGGAGGCTTACCGTTTGCTCCCTTTATTTACCCCCTCCGGATGCAGTGAACTTAGAGGCTCTCACAAACCTTATCGACCAACTCCCCCGCCCATTTCTCCTCTTGGGAGACTTCAATGCCCATCATGTCCTGTGGGGCTCCACTTCTCTTTGCGCTCGAGGTCGAATTTTGGAGGGCCTCCTAACATCTCAAGTGTTGTGCATCCTCAACACAGGTACTCCGACTCATTTCTCTAGTGCTACGGGGTCATTCTCAGCCATTGTCCTATCTTTCTGCTCTCCAACCCTCACTGACTCCGTTCACTGGGAGGTCATTGACGACCTACATTCCAGCGATCACTTCCCTATCCGCATTCATCTCCTGGATGGTGTATTGCTGGAGCAGCAGCCACCATCGTGGATGATTGGCAGGGCTAATTGGCCACTGTTCACTCGGTTGGCTGTCTTTGACCGCCACACCAGCGTACAGGAATGGGTGGATCACATCACGCTTGTGATCCACCATGCTGCTGACCTGTCCATACCACAGTCTTCTGGCACTCTTAAGCGGCGCCTTGTGCCTTGGTGGACAGAAGAGTGCCGTTCAGCCATCCGTGACAGGCGTGCGGCTCTTCGCCGATTTAAATGCCGCCCAACAACGGTCAATCTTACTGCCTTTCCTATCGCGAGAGCCAGGGCACGCCGTGTCATTAAAGAGAGCAAGAAGAGGTCATGGCAGGAGTTTCTGGACTCGATCAACCGTTCCACTTGTTCCACAAAGGTATGGGAAGCCATCCGGAGGATTTCCGGTAAACGCAGCCGTATACCAATAGCTGCAGTCCTGAACCAGGGATGCCTCCAAACGACACCCAGCGCCATAGCTCAGTCGCTGGCAGAGCATTTTGCACAAAGTACTGCCACTGCAACCCAGGATCCAGCGTTTCGTCGCTACCGTGCGACTGTCGAAAGAGCGAATTTGAACTTTCGGTCGAACGGTTCTGAGGCCTACAACTCCCCTTTCTCCATGTGGGAACTTGAGTCGGCTCTTACTGAGACTTCTGACACTGCACCAGGTTACGACCGCATCCGGTACTCCATGCTTAGACATCTTCCAGCGGCGTCAAAGGAAATCCTCCTTGAATGTTTTAATCTCATATGGCACACGGGAGTGTTCCCAACCTCGTGGAGGGAGGCAATCCTCATCCCTCTCCTCAAACCAGGACAGGACCGCACATGTCCCAGTAGTTATCGTAGTATCGCCTTGACAAGCTGTGTCGGAAAGACCCTGGAACGGATGGTTAACCGTCGTCTGGTCTGGCTGCTAGAGACCAGACAGCTCCTTAGCCGCTTTCAGTGTGGATTCCGAAAATTTCGATCCACAGTCGACAACCTGACCCTCCTCGAGGCGGCTATTCAGCAGGCTTTCCTCCGTCAGCATCACTGTATCGGTATCTTCTTTGATATCAGTAAGGCATATGATACTACTTGGAGACACTGTATTCTTGCACAACTGCATCAATGGGGCTTTCGTGGCCGCCTCCCTATTTTCATTCGGTCTTTCCTGTCTCAGCGGTTTTTTCGGACCCGCGTTGGTAACACTCTGTCTGATCGCTTTGAGCAAGAGAACGGTGTCCCCCAGGGCAGTGTTTTAAGCGTTACCCTCTTTGCCATAGCAGCCCCCAGGGGCTCAGCATTCGTTTGCTGGGTACGGGCTTGGCGACCCCGGGGTTCCTGAGCTGGGGACTGGTAAGCGCCGCCAGTCCCCTGTCACCGTAACCTCTCAGCATACTTCAACGACCACCGTGCGGCGCGGCGGTGGAATGTTGTGTGTCTCAGGGAATGGGGATCTTGGCTTGACCGCCCGGATCGCGAGGATGGAATAAACCTCTATAAAAAAACCCTCAATCTCAAGGTGTGCTGCGCGCTGATGAGATGCATGGCTGTTGAGGTGGAACAGTCGATAGCGGGCAACCTCTGGGGAACCTGCCGCACCTCAGTTGTATAAGGCTTACCTAGGCACGCGGGGCTCTGTCTAGGTGGACTTCTAGTTCCCTAGCTGCTCGTGGGACCGAGATGGATCCTTCGAAATTCTCTTTTCTTCCTCCCAGCGGAAAGGGTGGGCCGCTGGAAGGTTCTAACACCCAGTCTCTTAAGAGGGCCCGTGCAGTCAGTCCCCCTGACTCCGGCGCTTCTTTGAAAAGTCCTGTCTTAGGTAACAGAATGCATTCTGGTAATCCGAATGTGTTTCTCATTGTGAAACGGAAGGAGGGTAGTTTCGAGAAGGTTTCGCCCTTCTATATACAAAAGGGATTGGAGGGAATCTGTGGCTCCTTAAAATCGGTGAAGCGCTTACGTAATGGGACCTTGCTAGTGGAAACTTCCACTTCCCAGCAAGCAACTAACCTCCAATCTGCTAAGTGCCTTGGAGAGTATGCCATAGACGCCGAACTGCACAGCACCTTGAACTATTGCAAGGGTGTTGTGACATGCCGGGATCTAGCTGATATTCCGAAGGAAGAACTGCAACGTGAGTGGGCTCCGGAAGGTATTGTTGATGTCCAACACATCATGAAGAGGGTTGATGGCACTCTTGTCAAATCCGACTCCTTTATTCTGACCTTCAGTAGCACAACAATTCCTGAACAGGTTAAAGCTGGCTTCCTTCGCCTTAGTGTGCGGCCTTATTTCCCGGCCCCAATGCGCTGTTTCAAATGCCAGCGTTTTGGGCATACCACCTTAGGCTGTAAAGGCGAAGCGACTTGTGGAAACTGTGGTCAGGCTGCTCATGAAGGAGTTGGTTGCTCGTCTCCGGCTAAATGTATTAATTGCTCTGGGAACCACCCTGTTTGGAGTAGGGACTGCCGCATATTTTTAGAGGAACGCAAGGTCCAGGAAATAAAAACAACCAAGCGTATCCCCTATGGTGAGGCCAAGAAGATTTACAAGTCGATGCAACCTCCCACATTTGCTACATCTTTTGCTTCCCTGGTACAGAAGCCTACTCCAAAAGTCGATGCCTCAACGCAGACTGAGGTGGTGAGTGTTGGCACTAACACCTGTAGCTGCCAGTGCACTTGCAACGCCGCCAGTGTTCCAGAGCCAGTAGCCCCTACTCGAACGGCAGACAAAAGTACAGTGGCGGACTTGGTCCAGCCCCTCGCACCTCCAACAGCTGCGGTTGTCCCCAAGCCCAGTGCGCCACTTACCACTCCCACATCCGCTCCCCCAAAGTCCACCAAGCCACAGAAAGCTACTGTGCAGCGGCAACAGCGGGTCAAATCCCGTGGTAAACCATCTGACCATGCGGATGTTTTACGCGAGGCTTCATCTGACTCTTCCCCAGAGTTGATGGAGTACGATGTATGTGTGGGGCAATCATCTCGTCCCACGCCTGCCCCTCCACTCGCTGCGGTCTCCCCACCCCGTCGGAGAGACAGGATGAAGGTACTACCCCCAAAATAGATGGCTCCCATACTCCAGTGGAACTTGCAAGGGTTCAGGACGCATGTGGAGGAACTTCGTCTACTTTCTCAGGGTAGACCACTGTTTCTCTGTCTCCAGGAGACGTATTTCCATCCATCATACTCCCCTGAGATACGAGGCTATACACTCCACAAAAAGGACGACCTGCGTGGAGAGAGAGCTAGAGGAGGTGTAGGTATTTTCGTCAGGACGGACTACCATTCCTCGCCTCTCTCACTTACGACGACTCTACAGGCCGTCGCTGTTTCCGTGCACGTGCGTCATCCATTGACTGTATGTTCACTTTACTTGCCCCCACATGATGCTCTTGATGAAGCGGCCCTCACCGACCTTCTTACACAGCTCCCCCAGCCATTCATTATTTGTGCTGATTTTAATGCCCACAATGTGCTTTGGGGCTCTGCAATTACCTGTCCCAGGGGTAGAGCAATTGAGAGGCTTCTCCTGTCATGCTGTGCCTACTTGCTCAATGGAGGACAGAGTACTCATTTCTGCACGGCGACTGGGTCGTTCTCTGCCATTGATCTCTCGCTTTGCTCTCCAGCTCTTGCCGCTAGTGCTCACTGGGAAGTGGTCGCTGACTTGCACGGCAGTGATCATTTCCCAATCTGGATTCACCTGCCAGATGGCGTGGGCCCCGAAAGGAGACCACCACGATGGGTACTCAGTGGAGCTGACTGGACACTTTATAGCCAGTTGGCCCAATTCGAACACTGTGCGAATGTTGAGGTGTGGGTGGATCATATTACCGAAACGGTCCACCATGCCGCTGCGGCATCCATTCCACAGTCCACAGGCCACCGGAAACGGCCACCTGTGCCTTGGTGGAGTGACGAATGCCGCTCTGCAATCAGGACCAGGCGTGCGGCTCTGCGGCGGTTCAAGTGTCGGCCGACTGCTGAGAATCTTGCAGCCTTTCGGGTGGCGAGGGCGAGATGTCGCCGCATTATTCGTGAGAGCAAGAAGAGGTCGTGGCAAAAGTTCCTGAACACCATTAATCGTTCCACCAAAAGTTCCATTGTGTGGGAGACCATTAGGAGAATTTCTGGCAGAGGAGGGAGGTGCCCCATAGCTGCTGTAATGAATAACGGCACTCTCCACACAGATCCGCGAGACATTGCCCAGACTATGGCAGCATATTTTGCGACAGTTACTGCCACAACCAGTCAGGATCCAGGTTTCCAGCGCCATAGAGCGGTTGCTGAGAGGTGTAGTCTGAACTTCCAGCCCACCTCTCATGAAGTTTACAACTGCCCTTTTTCTATGTGGGAGCTGGATTCTGCATTGTCTGGAGCTCGTGACACTTCCCCTGGTCACGACAGGATCCATTACAGTATGCTATGGCACCTCACAATGTGCAACAAAGAAATCCTCCTCGCACTTTTTAATGCCATTTGGGCGTCGGGTCACTTTCCTGACGCGTGGCGTGAGGCAGTTTTAATCCCGTTTTTAAAACCTGGGAAAGACCGCTCGAGCCCAAGTAGCTACCGTAGTATTGCCCTCACTAGTTGCATAGGGAAGACCTTGGAGCGGATGGTCAACCGCCGCCTTGTCTGGATGTTAGAATCCCGGCAACTACTTAGTCGCTATCAGTGTGGTTTCAGGAGGTTTCGTTCCACCTTCGATAACCTAGCCCTCCTGGAGGCGGCTATCCAACAAGCTTTCCTACGCCGTCATCACCTTATAAGTGTATTTTTCGACATTGAGAAGGCCTACGATACCACTTGGCGGCGTCTCATCCTGGAGCAGCTTCACGAATGGGGTTTTCGTGGTTGTCTTCCTCTTTTTATTCAATCTTTCCTCTCGCCACGATATTTTAGATACCGAATTGGTGACGTCCTGTCTGATCGCTTTGAGCAGGAGAACGGTGTCCCTCAGGGTAGCGTTTTAAGTGTGACTCTGTTTGCCATCGCTATTAATCGCATTACGTCCATGGTGAAAAGTCCTGTCCAGTGTTCTTTGTTTGTGGATGATTTCTCTTTGTTCTGCTCTTCTTCAAGCCTTGCAACGACAACTCGTCAGTTGCAACTTACGATTAGGCGTTTGGATGACTGGGCGCTGAAGAGTGGATTTAAGTTTTCCACCGAGAAGTCTGTATGTGTTCTTTTTAACCGTTCTCGTTCGATTTTAACCTTTCCTGAGTTGCGCTTGAGGGACATTATTCTTTCTTTTAAAGACACGGTGAGATTTCTGGGGCTCATTTTTGACTCGAGGCTCACGTGGTTACCTCATCTTAAAGACCTGAAACGGCGGTCGCTTCAGGCTTTAAGCATTTTAAAATGTCTTAGGCACAGTACATTGGGAGCTGACAGGACTTGTCTGCTCCAGTTTTACAGGGCTTTTGTACGATCTCGGCTCGATTATGGGTGCACGGTGTATGGGTCTGCGAGGCCTTCGTACTTAAAGATTTTGGACGTTGTCCACCATGAAGGGCTGCGGTTGGCCACTGGGGCATTCCGAACTAGCCCCATACCAAGCCTCTGTGCAGAGGCTGGTGAACCGCCACTTCATATGCGGCGACGGCTACTTACGGTACGCCAGGCGTATAAAACTTTGTCCACACCGTACACACCTGCATACCATACCGTTGCTCAGCCTCCTCTGGCACGGTTATTTCATAACCGGCAACGTGCGACGCAGCCCTATGGAATTCGCGCACAGGATTGCCTCGCTGCAATGTCTATGGCTGGTCTTCGTGTTTTACGTCGCGGTTGGAGCAGATCTCCACCTTGGCTCCTCCGGAGACCCAAACTTATTTTAGATTTGACTCGTTTTAAGAAGGATGGCACGCCAGATTTTACATTCCAGTCACTTTTTTTTAACATTTTAGATGTGCATCACGGTTTCACTGTGGTTTACACTGATGGCTCCAAACAGGAGAATTTCCTTGGCTGTTCTGTGGTGTTCCCTGACCATGTTACCCGGATTCGCCTCCCTGCTGAATATACCGTTTTCGCAGCGGAGCTCCACGCGATCCTGACGGCACTGGAGCAGATGCATCGTGTTCGGGGCGATCGATTTCTTCTCTGTTCCGATTCTCTTAGTGCCTTACAATCGCTGCAGAACCTGTACCCGACTGAAGAGATGGTCCAGCTGATACATAGCCAACTGTACTTGCTCCAACAGCGGGGTAAAGAGGTATCCTTCTGCTGGGTGCCTGGTCATGTCGGCATATGGGGCAATGAACAGGCTGATCGGGCTGCCAAGGAGGCCTGCAGAGAGCATGATGTGGTCCAGTGTCCTATCCCCTTGCAGTCAGTCATCGCTGCACTCCACAGGAAGTGCATGGAGTTGTGGGAGGACGAATGGCTGGCGGTGTCGGCCAATAAACTGCGGTCGGTAAAGTCAACCACTCGGCCGTGGCGTTCCTCCTGCCGGTTGCTCAGGCGGGAAGAGGTGGCCCTCACACGTCTGCGGATTGGGCACTGTCCTGTGACTCATAGCTATTTATTACGGCGGGAGGATCCTCCGTTTTGTGACGCTTGTGGTGTGCACATCTCTGTCCGGCACATTTTAACAGACTGCCTTTTATACCGTGATGCAAGGGCAGAAGCACAAGTTGCTGGGGATCTGCCTTGTGTTTTAGCTGACGATGAGACGTGTGTGTCTAGGGTTTTTAAGTTCTGTGATGTGTCTGGACTCTGGCCTAAACTTTTAGGCTGGAGGTTTTAGTGTGTTGCAGAGTGGCTGACTCCTCCCCTTTTTTTCCTTGCGGTCAGCCAGCCACTTCCATCTGCTACATTGTTTTAGCTCCCTCTCCCATTTTCTTCCTGTGTTGTCCATGTTTTACTGCTGACGCCCTGCTTCATCCCACGCTTCGGTGTGGGTGAGCACATTTTTTCAATGATTGCTCCCCGTGTTTTATGTTCCATTTTATGTCAATGTTCTGAGGGGTTTTTTTTCTTGACACCCATCTCACTATGATACTGCACGGGCGCTGAAGACCTTGCTGTCGTGCACCCCCAACACCCCTACTACTACTCTCCCCCACGGTACCATCGATGTGGTGGTTGAGACACTGACTGCAGCGATTGCTTCCGCTGCGGAACGTACCATTCCTCGTACATTAGGGTGCCCCCGGCGAAAGTCAGTGCCTTGGTGGTCTCCAGAGGTCGCTGAAGCCATTAAAGAACGTCGGCGTGCTCTTCAGCGACATAAGCGGCACCCGTCTTTGGAGAACCTCACTTTTTTCAAATGCCTCCGTGCTCAGGCACGGCGGCTCATCAAAAGGCGGGAACAGGAATGCTGGGAGCGGTACGTTTCCACCATTGGTTCCCGTACTTCACCCTCCCAGGTGTGGATGAAGATTCGGCGCATCTTTGGATTGCAGCACTCTACAGGTGTCGCAGGGCTCACCATCAACGGGGCGGTATCCACCGATGCCGATGCAATCGCCGAGCATTTCCCTCAGCACTATGTTCGGGCCTCTGCGTCCGGAAATTACCCGCCCGCGTTTCGCGCGCTCCAACGCCGGGAGGAAGGCAAACGGCTTTCTTCTGCTTCTCGCCACCCTGAGGCGTATAACGCCCCATTTAGTTTGTGGGAACTGCAGTGCGCCCTGGCACAGTGCCCCGATACAGCCTCTGGGCCAGATGGCATCCACAATCAGATGCTCAAACACCTTTCCCCGGACTGTCAGCGGTGTGTTCTTGCCGTCTTCAACCGCATATGGGGCGATGGTGTCTTTCCGTCGCAGTGGCGGGAGAGTACCGTCATTCCGGTGCTGAAGCCTGGTAAGGACCCACTAAATGTGGATAGCTATCGGCCCATCAGCTTGACAAATACTCTGTGTAAGCTCTTGGAACGCATGGTTAGTCGATGGCTGTGTTGGCTACTCGAGACTCGGGGTCTTCTGGCTCCGTGCCAGAGCGGCTTCCGTCAGGGCCGTTCCACTGCCGATACTTTCGTCTTTCTTGAGTCTGCAATCCGCACTGCTTTTTCCAGGCGCCAACATCTCGTCTTCGTCTTTTTCGATCTCTCCAGAGCATATGACACGACGTGGCGGCACCATATTCTCGCCATGTTGCACGGGTGTGGTCTCCGGGGCTCTCTCCCCATTTTTATTCAGAATTTTTTATCTATTCGGACATTCCGCGTTTTAATTGGCACATCCCATAGTTCACTTCATATCCAGGACAACGGCGTTCCACAGGGCTCTGTATTGAGCGTGCCCCTTTTCCTTGTGGCCATTAATGGCCTTGCAGCAGCAGTAGGGTCGTCTGTCTCACCCACGTAATATGCTGACGATTTCTGCATCTTTTTCAGCTCCTCCACCATTGGTGTTGCAGAACGTAGGTTGCAGGGAGCCATACACAAGGCGCAGGCGTGGGCCCTAGCCCATGGGTTTCAATTTTCTCCTGCGAAGACCTGTGTTATGCACTTTTGTCGGCGTCGTACTGTCCATCCCCACCCTGAGCTCTATCTTCAGGATGCCATGCTCGGGGTTGTTGACACTTATCGTTTTCTGGGATTGCTGTTCGATGCCCGGCTTACTTGGCTTCCACATATTCGTCAGCTCAAGCGTCAGTGCTGGCAGCATCTGAAGGCCCTCCGCTGCCTAAGCAACACAACTTGGGGTGCAGACCGTAACACGCTGCTGCAGCTCTACAAAACCCTTGTGCTGTCCCGAATGGATTATGGGAGTGTGGCGTATGGCTCAGCATCGCCCTCAGCGTTGCAACTGCTGGGTCCCGTTCACCACTGTGGGGTTCGACAGGCGACAGGAGCATTTCGCACCAGTCCTGTTCATAGCCTCCTTGCTGAGGCTGGGGTTCCTCCACTTCGTATTCGGCGTCAACAACTGTTAGCCAACTATGCTGCCCACGTCCGTTGTTCGCCCCGTCACCCTAACTATCGTCTCCTTTTCGAAAATGCGGCAGTCCATATCCCACACCAGCGGCCACGATCGGGCCATACACTTGGGATCCGTGTTTGGTCGCTCCTTAGTGAACTCGAGTGTTTGCCTCTTCCATCTGCTTTCCAGGTCCGCCCACATACACCACCTTGGTGTATTCGTCGGCCGCAGCTTTGGCTGGAACTTTCCCGATGGCCGAAAGATTCAGTTCCTCCTGCAGTCTTGCGCCGCCAATTCCTTGCGCTCCTAGGCGCATACCATGCCTTGGGGGTTATCTATACCGATGGCTCGATGGTTGATGGCCGTGTGGGGTACGCTTATGCTCATGCGGACTATGTCGACCAGCGCTCCTTGCCAGAAGGCTGCAGTGTTTACACCGCAGAACTGACAGCCATTTTTCGTGCCCTTGAGCATATTCGTACCAGCACTGGAGAGTCCTTCGTCATTTGCAGTGACTCGCTCAGTAGTCTGCAGGCTCTTGACCAGTGCTACCCACGCCATCCCATTGTTGGTGCCATCCAGGGGTCCATCCACGCTCTTGAAGAGTGTGGTCGTTCGGTGGTGTTCATATGGACCCCGGGACACGTTGGGATCGCGGGAAACGAACTCGCCGACAAGTTAGCCAAAGAGGCTACCCGCAAACTGCCGTTGGAGATCGGCCTCCCGGAAAATGATCTCAGAACCGTTTTGCACTGTCGGGTCTTTGGGTTGTGGGAAGACGTATGGCGCACTCTGTCTGCACCCAACAAGCTGCGGCAGGTAAAGGAGACAACGACTGTGTGGGGTTCCTCCATGCGGGCCTGTCGCAGGGATTCTGTTGTTCTGTGTAGGCTCCGCATTGGCCACTCTTGGCTGACGCATGGTCATCTGCTGCGTCGAGAGGACCCCCCTCATTGTCGCTGTGGTGCGCATATGATGGTGGCCCATATGTTGTTGGACTGTCCTCATTTCACCGCCCTCAGGAGAACTTTTAATCTCCAGGGTGCTTTATCATCTCTTTTAGGTGACAATGGCTCTATGGCAGATGGGGTTTCAAGTTTTATTCGCGCAAGTGGCTTTTATAGGTCCATTTAACTTTTGTAACATCACCCTCTTTTGAGCTGTCTCTTTTAATTAGTTTTGTGTTGTAATTCGACTCCACCCTACGCCCCCCTGCGGGTTCGGGGGTTAGAATAGGCCCGCGGTATTCCTGCCTGTCGTAAGAGGCGACTAAACGGAGTCTCACATGTTTCGGCCTTATGTGATGGTCCCCTCTTGGGTTTGACCTCCATCTTTCTAAATTATTTCGAAGTGCGAACCAATTGGGGAAGGGCGCCTTACATGGTGCACTGTATCCGTCGTGCAATTAGACCTTTAGCCGTCTTTCTCGTCGTTGCAAGGGTGTCCCGCTCGTTTTCGATCTCTTGGGCGATTACCACATTGCACTCTGCAGTGTTTCTTTTTACTGCGACGACGACCTTGGCCATTTTTGCACCTAAGATCCAGCACGGTAGCCAGTCCGTTGTGGTGGGGCCGCCATGTACCCTCTTGGTTGTAGCCCCCTGACAACACAGGGATCGCTCTACTGATGCCTGCGCCGTTAACTCCCCACGTATGCCAAGGAGTAGATGCCCATCGCCATGGGGCATCGGGACTCCCGGCAATGGCCATCCTGCCAGGTGGCCTTTGCTGTGGCTGGGTGGCGCCCGTGGGGAGGGCCCTTGGTCGAAGTAGGTGGCATCAGGGCGGATGACCCGCAATGAAGCGTGGTACATCATCTATCGCTGGCGGCCAGCCGTCAGCAGTCTCTAAGCGTTCGAGAGCCCATTTTAAAAGTAACGTTTATGACCCCAAATCGTTCCCCTCCCTCGCCACACCATGGGAGGAACGACAGGCATTGCCTGACAGTGAGACGTATTCGCCCAGATATCTTGTCTGTACCAGAGCTGATGGGGAATCTTTTCTATCCGTGAAGCCTCAGTTCTTTGTAGAGCATTTAGAGGACAAGTTCGGTGAGGTGAGGGCTTGTCCAAGATGCGGTCTGGATCGGTGTTGATAAAAACGGCATCCTTTGCCCAGTCACGGAGGTTGCTCAATTGTGACAAGTTGGGGGATGTTTCCGTTAGCATCACGCCGCATAAGAGTCTCAACATCATCCAGGGTATTATATTCCACAGGGATCTTCTTCTGCAGTCCGACGATGAATTACGCGCCAACCTCGAACGACGAGGTGTTCACTTCGTCCGGCGCGTCCATCGGGGCCCGAGGGATAATCAGGTCGCCACCGGTGCCTTCCCCCCCTGCGGGTTCGGGGGTTAGAATAGGCCCGCGGTATTCCTGCCTGTCGTAAGAGGCGACTAAAAGGAGTCTCAAACGTTTCGGCCTTATGTGATGGTCCCCTGTCGGGTTTGACCACCATATCTCAAAATTTTTCCGAAGAGCGAGCCGATTGGGGAAGGGCGCCTTACTTGGTGCATTGTGTCCATGTTGTGTTGAGAACTTTCGCCATCTTATTCGTCGTTGCATTGCAGTCTTGCCCGCTCTCCATCTCTTGGGCATCGATGCGCCCCTGCGTGCATTTTCTGCCAAGCACTGTGCAGGGCCATTTTCTGCACTGACGACGCCCATGGACCACATGTCACCTAACATCCAGCACGGTAGCCAGTCCGTTGTGGTGGGGCCGCCATGTACCCCCTTGGTTGTAGCCCCCTGACAACACAGGGATCGCTATACTGATGCCTGCGCCGTTCACTCCCCACGTATGCCAAGGAGTAGATGCCCATCTCCCTGGGACATCAGGACTCCCGGCAATGGCCATCCTGCCAGGTGGCCTTTGCTGTGGCTGGGTGGCGCCCGTGGGGAGGGCCCTTGGTCGGAGTAGGTGGCATCAGGGCGGATGACCCGCAATGAAGCGTGGTACATCATCTATCGCTGGCGGCCAGCCGTCAGCAGTCTCGAAGCGTTCGAGAGCCCATTTTAAAAGTAACGTTTATGACCCCAAATCGTTCCCCTCCCTCGCCACACCATGGGAGGAACGACAGGCATTGCCTGACAGTGAGACGTATTCGCCCAGATATCTTGTCTGTACCAGAGCTGATGGGGAATCTTTTCTATCCGTGAAGCCTCAGTTCTTTGTAGAGCATTTAGAGGACAAGTTCGGTGAGGTGAGGGCTTGTCCAAGATGCGGTCTGGATCGGTGTTGATAAAAACGGCATCCTTTGCCCAGTCACGGAGGTTGCTCAATTGTGACAAGTTGGGGGATGTTTCCGTTAGCATCACGCCGCATAAGAGTCTCAACATCATCCAGGGTATTATATTCCACAGGGATCTTCTTCTGCAGTCCGACGATGAATTACGCGCCAACCTCGAACGACGAGGTGTTCACTTCGTCCGGCGCGTCCATCGGGGCCCGAGGGATAATCAGGTCGCCACCGGTGCCTTCCCCCCCTGCGGGTTCGGGGGTTAGAATAGGCCCGCGGTATTCCTGCCTGTCGTAAGAGGCGACTAAAAGGAGTCTCAAACGTTTCGGCCTTATGTGATGGTCCCCTGTCGGGTTTGACCACCATATCTCAAAATTTTTCCGAAGAGCGAGCCGATTGGGGAAGGGCGCCTTACTTGGTGCATTGTGTCCATGTTGTGTTGAGAACTTTCGCCATCTTATTCGTCGTTGCATTGCAGTCTTGCCCGCTCTCCATCTCTTGGGCATCGATGCGCCCCTGCGTGCATTTTCTGCCAAGCACTGTGCAGGGCCATTTTCTGCACTGACGACGCCCATGGACCACATGTCACCTAACATCCAGCACGGTAGCCAGTCCGTTGTGGTGGGGCCGCCATGTACCCCCTTGGTTGTAGCCCCCTGACAACACAGGGATCGCTATACTGATGCCTGCGCCGTTCACTCCCCACGTATGCCAAGGAGTAGATGCCCATCTCCCTGGGACATCAGGACTCCCGGCAATGGCCATCCTGCCAGGTGGCCTTTGCTGTGGCTGGGTGGCGCCCGTGGGGAGGGCCCTTGGTCGGAGTAGGTGGCATCAGGGCGGATGACCCGCAATGAAGCGTGGTACATCATCTATCGCTGGCGGCCAGCCGTCAGCAGTCTCGAAGCGTTCGAGAGCCCATTTTAAAAGTAACGTTTATGACCCCAAATCGTTCCCCTCCCTCGCCACACCATGGGAGGAACGACAGGCATTGCCTGACAGTGAGACGTATTCGCCCAGATATCTTGTCTGTACCAGAGCTGATGGGGAATCTTTTCTATCCGTGAAGCCTCAGTTCTTTGTAGAGCATTTAGAGGACAAGTTCGGTGAGGTGAGGGCTTGTCCAAGATGCGGTCTGGATCGGTGTTGATAAAAACGGCATCCTTTGCCCAGTCACGGAGGTTGCTCAATTGTGACAAGTTGGGGGATGTTTCCGTTAGCATCACGCCGCATAAGAGTCTCAACATCATCCAGGGTATTATATTCCACAGGGATCTTCTTCTGCAGTCCGACGATGAATTACGCGCCAACCTCGAACGACGAGGTGTTCACTTCGTCCGGCGCGTCCATCGGGGCCCGAGGGATAATCAGTTCGCCACCGGTGCCTTCCCCCCCTGCGGGTTCGGGGGTTAGAATAGGCCCGCGGTATTCCTGCCTGTCGTAAGAGGCGACTAAAAGGAGTCTCAAACGTTTCGGCCTTATGTGATGGTCCCCTGTCGGGTTTGACCTCCATATCTCAAAATTTTTCCGAAGAGCGAGCCGATTGGGGAAGGGCGCCTTACTTGGTGCATTGTGTCCATGTTGTGTTGAGAACTTTCGCCATCTTATTCGTCGTTGCATTGCAGTCTTGCCCGCTCTCCATCTCTTGGGCATCGATGCGCCCCTGCGTGCATTTTCTGCCAAGCACTGTGCAGGGCCATTTTCTGCACTGACGACGCCCATGGACCACATGTCACCTAACATCCAGCACGGTAGCCAGTCCGTTGTGGTGGGGCCGCCATGTACCCCCTTGGTTGTAGCCCCCTGACAACACAGGGATCGCTCTACTGATGCCTGCGCCGTTCACTCCCCACGTATGCCAAGGAGTAGATGCCCATCTCCCTGGGACATCAGGACTCCCGGCAATGGCCATCCTGCCAGGTGGCCTTTGCTGTGGCTGGGTGGCGCCCGTGGGGAGGGCCCTTGGTCGGAGTAGGTGGCATCAGGGCGGATGACCCGCAATGAAGCGTGGTACATCATCTATCGCTGGTGGGCCTCCACCAGCAGTCTCTAAGCGATCGAGGTCTAACCTCAACGGGAAGAAATTGGATCAGAGATCGTTTCCCTCCCTAGCTACTCCATGGGAGGAACGTCTTGCTAAAGAAGGCAGTGGCGAATATTCACCCCGGTACCTTGTGTGTACGCGGGTTGATGGAGAATCGTTCGTGTCGACCAAGCCCCAGTTTTTTGTGGAGCATTTAGAGGACAAGTTCGGGGAGGTGGAGGGCTTGTCCAAGATGCGCTATGGCTCTGTGCTCATCAAAACGGCATCCTCTGCCCAGTCACGGAGGTTGCTCAATTGTGACAAGTTGGGGAATGTTTCAGTTACCATCACGCCGCATAAGAGTTTCAACATTGTCCAGGGTATTATATTCCACAGGGATCTTCTTCTGCAGTCCGACGATGAATTACGCGCCAACCTCGAACGACGAGGTGTTCACTTCGTCCGGCGCGTCCATCGGGGTCCGAGGGATAATCAGGTAGCCACCGGTGCCTTCATCTTGGCCTTTGAGGGTGATGTCTTACCCGAAAAGGTTAAGGTGATGGTTTACCGTTGTGATGTGAAACCATATATCCCTCCTCCGATGCGATGTTTTAAATGCTGGAAGTTTGGGCACATGTCATCTCGCTGTACTTCCAGCATCACGTGTTGGGATTGCGGACGTCCTTCGCATCCTGATACTCCATGTGCTCCGCCTCCCATTTGTGTTAACTGTGGAGAACACCATTCCCCCTGCTCACCGGACTGTCGGATCTTCCAGAAGGAAAGGAAGATAAAGGAATATAAGACCCTGGACCGCCTGACCTACACCAAGGCAAGGCGGAAATACGAGCGGCTACATCCCGTGCCCATGACATCCACCTATGCCGCTGCTGCACAAGCAGTCCGATCCTCTCCCGTGTCGTCACGTACTGTTGCCTCTCAGCTATGTCTCAATGAACCGGCCCCCTTGGTTGTGGGGGGCACTTCGCCCACTGTTGCTCCATCTACTCCAGGAGCAACACCACCCCAACCATCGGGGACATTCGTCCCCCCTTCCCAGCCGGAGAAGCGTAGGGCTTCTTTGGCTACTCTAGCCAGGAAGGGGTCCCTTGGGGCCCTCCCTGCCCAGGCTTTGCCCAGTGTCAAAGCGGACACCCGCAAAGTTTTGAAACAACAACCGGTCGCTGGTCATACGGCTTCACGGTCGTCGTCCGTCCCTGAGACTGACCCAGTGGGGCCCTCCCAGCCAGACCCTCCCAAGGCACAGCATGCGAAGCCGTTGAAGAAAAAGGCTCCCAAGCATCCTGACATTGCGGTGGCACCTGTCCCACCGCAACCTTCAAACTCTGCGTCTGAGGACGAGGTGGACATCTTGGCGTCCGCTGAGGACCTCGATCTCGCCAGTCCCTCCGACGCCATGGAAAGCACTGGCACAGGTGCTCACTTGGAGGCAGCAGGTGACCCAGCGGCGTAATCTGCCTTCCCAGTCCCGTCACGCCTTTCCCAGCCATGGACAACACCATCCTCCAGTGGAACTGCAGCGGTTTCTTCCACCATCTAGCTGAGCTCCGCCAACTTATCAGCCTTCACCCTTTCTTCTGCATTGCTCTCCAGGAAACTCGGTTTCCAGCAATGCGAACCCCCGCCCTCCATGGCTATCGGGGTTATTATCAGAACCGAGCAGCTTATGAAAGGGTGTCTGAAGGACATATATGCAGACGCCACCACACTCTGCACAGCGAGTCTGTCCCTCTCCAGACGCCTTTAGAGGCTGTCGCTGTACGCGTGTGGACGCCACAGGCTGTTACCGTCTGCAGTCTTTACATTCCACCGGATGGTGATGTCTCGCAGCATGTCCTGGCTGCACTGGTCGCCCAATTGCCGCTACCTTTCTTGCTATTGGGCGACTTCAACGTCCATAACCCTCTGTGGGGTGGGTCAGTGGTACCAGGTCGAGGCGCCATCGTTGAGCATTTATTGTCGCAGCTCGATCTCTCGCTGTTAAATGATGGTGCCTTCACACACTTCAGTGTGGCGCATGGCACCTACTCCGCCATTGACCTTTCAATTTGTAGCCACAGCCTCTTACCGTCTGTCCATTGGAGTGTGCATGACGACCTGTGTGGTAGTGACCATTTTCCGATCATTTTGTCACTACCACAGCGCCACTCTTCTGGGCGCCCTAGCAGATGGGCTATGAATAAGGCTGACTGGGACTTGTTCTCCTCCACTGCCGCTTTTGAGCATCTCGCTACCGATGACATTGATGCGGTGGTTCAATCGGTCACCACCGGCACCGTTACTGCCGCCGAATCTGCCATTCCCCATTCCTGTGGGTCCCCTCGGCGGAAGGCTGTGCCTTGGTGGTCGCCTGAGATCGCTGAAGCGATTAAAGATCGCCGGCGGGCGCTCCAGCGTCACAAGCGACATCCCTCCCTCGACCACCTTATCGCCTTCAAACGGCTGCGTGCGCGGGCCCGCCTCCTTATCCGCCAAGGCAAGAAGGAGTGCTGGGAGCGGTATGTGTCCACCATTGGCCTCCATGTCACTCCCTCGCAGGTCTGGGCCAAGATTCGACGCGTCTACGGCTATCGGACCCCTGCCAGCGTCCCTGCGCTCTCACTGAATGGAGCCGTTTGTACCGACTCCGACGTCATTGCAAATCGCTTAGCAGAGCATTTTGCTATGAGTTCCACTTCTGCGAATTACCCCCAGGCCTTCCGCTCCATTAAAGAGCGGATGGAACGTCGGAGCCTTTCGTTTCGTACCAACCACCCAGAATCTTACAATGCTCCATTTAGTGAGTGGGAATTTCGCAGTGCCCTCGCTGCTTGCCCTGATACCGCTCCTGGGCCAGATGGCATCCACTGTCAGATGCTGAAACACCTTTCAGTGGACTGCCAGCGGCGCCTTCTCGATCTTTACAACCGTCTTTGGGTCGAGGGGGAGTTTCCGTCGCAGTGGCGGGAAGGCATTGTCATCCCCGTTTTGAAGCCTGGAAAGAACCCTCTGGAGGTGGACAGCTACCGTCCCATTAGCCTCACCAACGTTCTTTGCAAGTTGCTTGAACGGATGGTGAGCCGGCGCTTGCATTGGGTACTGGAGTCTCGGGGCCTTCTGGCTCCATCTCAGGGTGGGTTCCGTAAAGGCCGCTCCGCCGCCGACAATCTGGTGAGCCTGGAGTCGGCCATCCGTACTGCCTTTTCCCGCCGTCAGCACCTGGTCGCTGTCTTTTTCGACATGCGGAAGGCGTACGATACGACATGGCGTCATCACATTCTTTCTACGCTTCATGGATGGGGTCTTCGGGGTCCTCTGCCGATTTTTATCCGCAATTTTCTGTCGTGTCGTACCTTCCGCGAGCAAGTCGCGACCTCGTATAGTTCCTCCCACGCCCAGGAGAACGGTGTGCCACAGGGCTCTGTTTTAAGTGTCTGTCTGTTTATAATAGCCATTAACGGGCTTGCTGCGGCCGTGGGAAATTCTGTCTCCACTTCCCTGTATGCTGACGACTTCTGCCTTTATTACAGCTCTACTGGCATTGCAGCTGTTGAACGTCAGCTTCAGGGCGCTATCCGTAAGGCGCAGTCTTGGGCTGTAGCGCATGGGTTTCAGTTTTCGGCAGCCAAGACCTGCGTTATGCATTTCTGCCGGCGCCGAACAGTCCATCCTGAGCCGCGGCTTTATCTTGCCGCCGAACTCCTTGCTGTGGTGGAGACCCACAGGTTTTTGGGGGTGGTTTTCGATGCCCGGTTGACTTAGCTGCCTCATATCCGGCAGCTGAAACAGACGTGTTGGCGGCATCTAAACGCTCTGAGATGCTTGAGCAACACCCGCTGGGGCGCCGACCGCTCTACACAGTTGCGGCTCTACCAGGCGTTAATCCAGTCCCGTCTGGATTATGGGAGCCTGGCTTATGGCTCAGCATCCCCATCTGCGTTACGGGTGCTGGACCCGATTCTCCACAGCGGGATACGCCTTGCCACTGGTGCTTTCCGCACCAGCCCTGTGGACAGCGTACTAGAGGAGGCAGGTGTACCTCCACTGCGGCTCCGACGCCAACGTTTGCTGGCCGCTTATGCTGCCCATGTTCTAAGCTCGCCCGGGCATCCAAACTATCGCCTCCTGTTCCCGCGGTCGGTCGTCCGTATGCCAGAACGTCGGCCCCGGTCTGGTTGTACAATAGCGGTCCGCGTCAAAGAGCTTCTCTCTGGGCTCCAGGGTTTCACTGTTCCACCTCCTTTCCGGGCTACTTTGCATACACTCCCATGGTGTGTTCGTCGCCCTAGCCTTCGGCTCGACTTGGCACAGGGCCCTAAGGACTCAGTCCCTCCAGAGGCCTTCCGCCGCCGCTTTTATTCCATCCTGGCCACGTATCAGGGCTCTCGTGTTGTTTACACTGACGGTTCGATGGTTGCTGGTCGTGTCGGATATGCGCTCACTCTAGGGGACCATTCCGAACAACGTTCCTTGCCGGATGGCTGCAGCGTTTACACTGCTGAACTGGTCGCCATCTTTCGTGCCCTAGAGTATATCCGCTCCTGCTCAGGTGAGTCCTTCGTTATCTGTAGCGATTCCCTGAGCGGTTTACGAGCTCTCGACCAGTGTTTCCCTCGTTCTCGTCTGGTGATGGCTATCCACGAGTCTCTGCATACTCTTGCCTGTTGCAGCCGCTCTGTGGTCTTTGTGTGGACCCCCGGTCATGTCGGTATCCCGGGTAACGAACATGTTGACCGCCTGGCGAAAGAGGCCACCAGTAAGCCATCTCTGGACGTTGGCCTCCCAGAGACTGATTTGCGGGCAGTCTTCCGCCGCAAAATCTTGGCGCTATGGGACGATGAATGGCGGGATCTGACAATGCGCAATAAACTCCGTGCTGTCAAGGAGACGACGGCTGTGTGGCGGTCATCCCTGCGAGCCACTCGCAGGGACTCAGTAGTTCTTTGCCGGCTCCGCATTGGCCACTCCCGGCTGACACACAGTTATTTACTGCGCCGGGAGGACCCTCCTCTATGTCGCTGTGGGGCAGCTTTGACAGTGGCCCACATTTTGCTGGCCTGCCCCCTTTTAGCTGTGGTCAGGCAGACATTTGCGCTGCCTGCTACGCTCCCTGCCCTTTTAACAGACGACTCCACTATGGCTGACTCAGTTTTACGTTTTATTCGGGCAGGGGGATTTTATCATTTGCTCTTAGTGTTTCTGTTTTATTTTATTGTTTTGTGTTGATTCTGGCCTTTGGCCTATGGTTTTACACTGATTTTTTAATGTGTTTCTCAGTGGTTGGCCTTTCCTTTTTTATGTCTATGGTCGGCCAACCACCGTCACACTCTGTGTGGTTTTAGTTTGTTTTGTCTTGTCTTTGTCTCAGTGTCTCTTGTTCTGTATCGTCTGTGATCTCTTCTGTTCCTTGTTTTCATTCTCTGTGGGTGTTCTTTGTCTTTGGAAAAAGGGACCGATGACCATGGCAGTCTGGTCCCTTTAATCCCCCAAACCAACCCAACCCCAATTGGCTCGCTCTTCGGAATAATTTAGAAAGATGGAGGTCAAACCCGAGAGGGGACCATCACATAAGGCCGAAATATGTGAGACTCCTTTTAGTCGCCTCTTACGACAGGCAGGAATACCGCGGGCCTATTCTAACCCCCGAACCCGCAGGGGGCCCACGGCAGGGAAAACAGGCGACGATTGGGATGGCCAGGCGAGCAATGCACGTGGACAGCATAGTCGGCGAGCAGTCGATGGCGGCGAATCCACAGCGGGAGAACCCCGGCCTCCATCAGTAGACAATCCACGGTGTTGTACGAAAAGCGCCAGTGGCAGGCTGAACCCCACAGTGGTGTATGGGGTCTAACAACTTCAACACTGAGGGTGATGCAGACCCATAGGCCAGGCTCCCATAATCAAGCCTGGACTGCATGAGGGCTCTGTATAATCGCAACAGCGTGCAGCGATCCGCACCCCAAGATGTGTGGCTGAGGCAGCGGAGGGCGTTGAGGTGCAGCCAGCACTTTTGTTTCAGCTGAGTAATATGAGGAACCCATGTGAGCCGGGCACCAAAGACGAGTCCTAAGAAGTGGCAAGAGTCCACCCCTCCAAGCAGGTGGCCATCGAGGTAAAGTTCAGGATGAGGGTGGACTGTCCGACGCCTGCAGAAGTGCACAACTCGAGTGTTGGCTGCAGAGAACTGAAAACCATGAGTCAGAGCCCATGATGCTGCCTTGCGTACGGCTACTTGCAGCCTGCGTTCGGCGACTCCCGTAGTCGTGGAGCCAAATGAGATGCAGAACTCGTCGGCATACAAAGGAGACACCGACGACCCCATGGCTGCAGCCAGACCATTAATGGCCACTAGAAATAAGGAGACGCTCAACACCGAGCCCTGCGGGACCCCATTTTCCTGTATATATAAGATGAACTAGAGGCGGCACCGACTTGCACCCGGAAAGAGCGGCGCAATAAAAAGGTTTGAAGAAAAGCCGGGAGCTGCCCACGAAGACCCCACTCATGCAACATAGCAAGGATGTGATGCCTCTATGTGGTGTCATACGCCTTCCTCAGATCAAAAAAGACAGCAACGCGATGCTGACATCAGGCAAAGGCCGTATGGATAGCAGATTCCAGCCGCACCAAATAGTCCGCTGCAGACCGGCCCCGACAGAAGCCACCCTGGGATGGAGCGAGGAGACCGCGCAACTCACGGACCCAACACAAACGCCGCCCCACCATACGTTCGTGCAATTTGCACAAAACGTTGGTGAGGGTAAAGGGACGATAGCTGTCCACCGCCAGTGGGTCCGCACCAGGCTTCAAGATGGGGACAACAAGACCCTCTCGCCTTTGCGACGGGAAGACGCCCTCGCTCCAAATGCGGTTGAAGATGGTGAAGATGTGTCTCTGGCAGTCCCTGGAGAGATGCTTCAGCATCAGCATGTGGATGCAGTCTGGGCAATCGACGAGGGCAGCGAGGAATTCCCCCTCGCTGAAAGGAGCATTGTAGTTTTGAGAACGACGCGTGCGGAACGATAACGGCGTCTGCTTGGCACGCTCCTTGAGACATCACTGAATAAGCTGCGGGCTGTTAAGGAGACGACCGATGTGTGGCGGTCCTCCTTGCAGATCTCTCGTAAGGAGTCAGTTGTCCTGTGCCGGCTGCACATTGGGCACACATGGATGATGCACGGCCACCTATTGCGACGTGAGGGCCCACCTTTATGTCGCTGCGGCTCCATTTTGACAGTGGTCCACATTTTATTAGACTGTCCACTTTTAGTTGTGCTCAGGCAGTCGTTTCCACTGCCTGACTCGCTCCCTGCCCTTTTAACGGATGACTCTACTATGGCTGACTTAGTTTTACGTTATATTCAGGCAGGGGGTTTCTATCGTTTAATCTGAGTGTTTCTGTTTTATTTGATTGTTTTGTGTTGATTCTCGCCTTTGGCCTACGGTTTTAAACTCAGTTTTTAATGTGTTTTCGGTGGTTGGCTTTTCCTTTTTTTGTTCCTATGGTCGGCCAACCACCGTCGCACTCCATGTGCTTTTATTTTGTTTTGTCTGGTCCTTGTCTACGTTTCTTTTGTTCTGTGTCGTCTGTCTCCTATTCTTTTGAACATATTTTATTCTCTGTGGGTATTTTTAGTATTTTGGAAAAAGGGACCGATGACCTCTGCAGTTTCGTCCCTTTCATCCCTCAACCAACCACCACCACCACCACGCGTGCAGAGCACATTGGATTAGCAGTCCAACGCCTTAACCACTCGGCCACCTCGTCTGCTGGAGCTACAGTTGTGTCTTTGGCGAGTGCTTGCGGAGTGAAGATATTGTCGATTCGAAAACATAGCCCCCCGGGGCTCAGCATTCATTTGCTGAGTACGGGCTTGGCGACCCCGGGGTCCTGAGCTGGGGACTGGTCGGCGCCGCCAGTCTCCTGTCACCGTAACCCCCGGACATGCTTCAGCGACCACCGTATGGCGCGGCGGTGGAATGTTGTGTGCTGCGGGGAATGGTAATCTTGGCTTGACCGCCTGGATTGCGAGGAAGGCCGACCTCTCTAAAAACCCCTCAATCTTCCGGTGTGCTCCGCGCCTATGAGATGCGTGGCTGTTGAGGTGGAACAGTCGCAAGCGGGCAACCTCTGGGGCACCTGCCGCACCCCAGTTGTATTAGGCTTACTCAGGCATGCGGGGCCCTGTCTGAGCGGACCTTTAGTTCCCTAGCTGCTCGTGGGACCGCAATGGACCCTTCGACCTCTACATTTCCCCCTGCCAGTGGCTTGGGTGGGCCACTGGTAGGAAAACACACCCCATCGAAGAAGCGACTTCGTGCTGCGAGTCCTCCAGCGCCTGGTGTTGATCGAGATTTGTCAGACTGTCGTAACAGAGCACATGCTGATAATCAGAATGTGTTTTTGATTATTAAACGGAAGGAGGGTAGCTTTGAGAGGGTTTCTCCCTTTTACATCCACAAGGGTCTTGAGGGAATTGCAGGAACACTTAAATCTGTGAAGCGACTTCGCAATGGGACTCTGTTAGTTGAGACATCTAGTTCCCGTCAAGTCGCTTCTCTTCGGAAAGCAACCTGTCTCGGTGAGTACGCTATCGAGACCGAGCTTCACTCCACTCTGAACTACAGTAAGGGTGTTGTGACATGTAGGGACCTGGTGCATATCCCCACAGACGAGTTAAAATCTGAATGGGCTGATGAAGGTATTGTTGACGTGCAGCATATTATGAAACGAGTCGATGGGGACCTAGTCAAATCCGACTCGTTTATTCTCACGTTCAGTTGCCCACGACTCCCAGAGCATGTTAAAGCGGGGTTCTTACGTTTGCCAGTAAGGCCATATTTCCCCAACCCAATGCGCTGTTTTAAATGTCAGCGCTTGGGGCATACTACGTTGGGGTGCAATGGGATAGCCACTTGTGGTAAATGTGGTCAGCCTGCCCATGAAGCAGCTGATTGTTCGTCGCCTGTGAAGTGCGTGAATTGCTCTGGGAGTCACCCTGTCTGGAGCCGGGTCTGCCCCATCTATCTCGACGAACGGAAGATACAGGAGATTAAAACATCTACGTGCATCCCCTATGGTGAGGCCAAGAAGCTCTTTAAGGCCATGCAACCTCCTGTGTTTACTACATCTTTCGCTTCCGTTCTGAAAAAACCGGTACAAATGGCCACTGTTGCTACGCAAACGGAGGTTGCTAGTGTTAGCACTAATACCTGCATTTGCCAGTGCACTTGTGCTGCTGCGGTTGTTTTGCAACCTGCGGCTCTCCCCGCAACGTTGGACAAGGCTGTGGTTGCTGACATTTGGGTACTTCCTCCCTCTCCCCATATGGGGCCTTCTGCCCAGGCGAGTAATGCTCCACTTGTTGACAAGGCTCTGCCTTCTAAGCCCCCCAAGACGAAGACGCCGAAGCTGAAGGTTTTGCCACCTGCGGAGACTAGTCAGGGGCGGTCCGATGACGAGGCCATCGTACTGTCTGACGTCTCCCGTTGGTCGTCATCGGAGCTGATGGACATAGACGTCGACCGGGGGCGATCTTCTCGCCCCAGGAATAAATCTCCGGCCAGTACGGGCTCTCCTCCAAAGCACAGAGGCAGGGTGAGAGTTCAGCCCCCCTGATCACTGGCTCCCATATTACAGTGGAACCGCCCCCAGGGGCTCAGAATTCGTTTGCTGGGTACGGGCTTGGCGACCCCGGGGTCCTGAGCTGGGGACTGGTCAGCGCCGCCGGTCTCCTGTCACCGTAACCCCCGGACATGCTTCAGCGACCACCGTATGGTGCGGCGGTGGAATGTTGTGTGCTGCGGGGAATGGTAATCTTGGCTTGACCGCCTGGATTGCGAGGAAGGTAAACCTCTATACAAACCCCTCAATCTTACGGTGTGCTGCGCGCCTATAAGATGCATGGCTGTTGGGGTGGAACAGTCGCTAGCGGGCAACCTGTGGGGCACCTGCCGCACCCCAGTTGTATACGGCTTACTCAGGCACGCGGGGCTCTGTCTGAGCGGACCTTTAGTTCCCTAGCTGCTCGTGGG
Source organism: Schistocerca serialis cubense (assembly GCF_023864345.2). NCBI lineage: Eukaryota > Metazoa > Arthropoda > Insecta > Orthoptera > Acrididae > Schistocerca > Schistocerca serialis. The sequence continues at coordinate 510,583,035 of NC_064639.1, forward strand.
ACCGCAATGGACCCTTCGACCTCTACATTTCCCCCTACCAGTGGATTGGGTGGGCCGCTGGTAGGCAAACACACCCCTTCGAAAAAGCGACTTCGTGCTTCGAGTCCTCCAGCTCCTGGTGTTGCTAGAGATTTATCAGACTGTTGTAACAGAGCACATGCTGAAAATCTGAATGTGTTTTTGATTATTAAACGGAAGGAGGGTAGCTTTGAGAGGGTTTCTCCCTTTTACATCCACAAGGGTCTTGAAGGAATTGCAGGTACACTGACATCTGTTAAGCGACTGCGCAATGGTACTCTCTTGGTTGAGACTTCTAGTTCCCGTCAAGTCGCTTCTCTTCGGAAAGCACCCAGTCTCGGAGAGTACGCTATCGAGACCGAGCTCCACTCCACCCTCAACTATAGTAAGGGTGTTGTGACATGTAGGGACTTGGTGGATATCTCCACAGACGAGTTGAAATCTGAGTGGGCTGACGAAGGTATTGTTGACGTGCAGAATATTATGAGGCGAGTCGATGGGGACCTAGTAAAATCCGACTCTTTTATTCTCACGTTCAGTTGCCCGAGACTTCCAGAGCATGTTAAAGCAGGGTTCTTACGTTTGCCAGTACGGCCATATTTCCCCAACCCAATGTGCTGCTTTAAATGTCAGCGCTTTGGGCATACTACATTGGGGTGCAATGGGATAGCCACTTGCGGTAAATGTGGTCAGCCTGCCCATGAAGGAGCCGATTGTTCATCGCCTGTGAAGTGCGTGAATTGCTTTGGGAGTCACACTGTCTGGAGCCGGGTCTGCCCCATCTATCTCGAGGAACGGAAGATACAGGAGATCAAAACATCTAAGCGCATCCCCTATGGTGAGGCCAAGAAGCTCTTTAAGGCCATGCAACCTCCTGTGTTTACTACATCTTTCGCTTCCGCCCTGAAAAAACCAGTGCAAATGGCCACTGTTGCTACGCAAACGGAGGTTGCTAGTGTTAGCACTAATACCTGCGTTTGCCAGTGCACTTGTGCTGCTGCGGTTGTTTTGCAACCTGCAGCTCTCCCCGCAACGTCGGACAAGGCCGTGGTTGCTGACATTGTGGTACTTCCTGCCTCTTCCCCTATGGCACCTTCTGCCCAGGCGAGTAAAGCTCCAACTGCTGACAAGGCTCTGCATTCTAAGCCCCCTAAGACCAAGACGCCGAAGGTGAAAATTTTGCCACCTGCGGAGACTGATCAGGGTCGGTCCGATGACGAGGCCATCATACTGTCTGACATCTCCCGTGGGTCGTCATCGGAGCTGATGGACTTTGATGTCGACCGGGGGCGCTCTTCTCGCCCCAGGAATAAATCTCCGGCCAGTACGGGCTCTCCTCCAAAACACAGAGGCAGGGTGAAAGTTCAGCCACCCTGATCACTGGCTCCCATCTTACAGTGGAACCTGAATGGGTTCAGGACGCATGTGGCCGAACTACAACTCCTTGTACGTGAGTTCCCTTTGTGCTTATGTCTCCAAGAGACACATTTTCGGGCCACTGATGCTCCTTCTTTACGGGGCTATACCGTCTATCGGAAAGATGATCTGACGGGGGAAAGGGCAAAGGGTGGTGTTGCGGTTTTTGTCCGTGACATGCACCCCTCATCTGAGCTCCCTCTCGTTACAGACTTGCAAGCAGTTGCAGTTGACCTTCTTGTGGGTCGGAGGCTCACAGTCTGTTCACTTTACTTACCTCCTCAGGATGCGATAGACTCTGAGGCTCTCGCCCCCAGGGGCTCAGCATTCGTTTGCTGGGTACGGGCTTGGCGACCCCGGGGTTCCTGAGCTGGGGACTGGTAAGCGCCGCCAGTCCCCTGTCACCGTAACCTCTAAGCATACTTCAACGACCACCGTGCGGCGCGGCGGTGGAATGTTGTGTGTCTCAGGGAATGGGGATCTTGGCTTGACCGCCCGGATCGCGAGGATGGAATAAACCTCTATAAAAAACCCCTCAATCTCAAGGTGTGCTGCGCGCTGATGAGATGCATGGCTGTTGAGGTGGAACAGTCGATAGCGGGCAACCTCTGGGGAACCTGCCGCACCTCAGTTGTATAAGGCTTACCTAGGCACGCGGGGCTCTGTCTAGGTGGACTTCTAGTTCCCTAGCTGCTCGTGGGACCGAGATGGATCCTTCGAAATTCTCTTTTCTTCCTCCCAGCGGAAAGGGTGGGCCGCTGGAAGGTTCTAACACCCAGTCTCTTAAGAGGGCCCGTGCAGTCAGTCCCCCTGACTCCGGCGCTTCTTTGACAAGTCCTGTCTTAGGTAACAGAATGCATTCTGGTAATCCGAATGTGTTTCTCATTGTGAAACGGAAGGAGGGTAGTTTCGAGAAGGTTTCGCCCTTCTATATACAAAAGGGATTGGAGGGAATCTGTGGCTCCTTAAAATCGGTGAAGCGCTTACGTAATGGGACCTTGCTAGTGGAAACCTCCACTTCCCAGCAAGCAACTAACCTCCAATCTGCTAAATGCCTTGGAGAGTATGCCATAGACACCGAACTGCACAGCACCTTGAACTATAGCAAAGGTGTTGTGACATGCCGGGATCTAGCTGATATTCCCAAGGAAGAACTGCAACGTGAGTGGGCTCCGGAAGGTTTCGTTGATGTCCAACACATCATGAAGAGGGTTGATGGCACTCTTGTCAAATCCGACTCCTTTATTCTGACCTTCAGTAGCACAACACTTCCTGCACATGTTAAAGCTGGCTTCCTTCGCCTTAGTGTGAGGCCTTATTTCCCGGCCCCAATGCGCTGTTTCAAATGCCAGCGTTTTGGGCATACCACCTTAGGCTGTAAAGGCGATGCGACTTGTGGAAACTGTGGTCAGGCTGCTCATGAAGGAGTTGGTTGCTCGTCTCCGGCTAAATGTCTTAATTGCTCTGGGAACCACCCTGTTTGGAGTAGGGACTGCCGCATATTTTTAGAGGAACGCAAGGTCCAGGAAATAAAAACAACCAAGCGTATCCCCTATGGTGAGGCCAAGAAGATTTATAAGTCGATGCAACCTCCCACATTTGCTACATCTTTTGCATCCCTGGTACAGAAGCCTACTCCCAAAGTCGATGCCTCGACGCAGACTGAGGTGGTGAGTGTTGGCACTAACACCTGTAGCTGTCAGTGCACTTGCAACGCAGCCAGTGTTCCAGAGCCAGTAGCACCTACTCGAGCGGCAGACAAAAGTACAGTGGCGGACTTGGTCCAGCCCTTCGCACCTCCAACAGCTGAGGTTGTCCCCAAGCCCAGTGCGCCACTTACCACTCCCACATCCGCTCCCCCGAAGTCCACCAAGCCACAGAAAGCTACTGTGCAGCAGCAACAGCGGGTCAAATCCCGTGGTAAACCATCTGACCATGCGGATGTTGTTCTACGCGAGGCTTCATCTGACTCTTCCCCAGAGTTGATGGAGTACGATGTATGTGTGGGGCAATCATCTCGTCCCACGCCTGCCCCTCCACCTGCTGCGGTCTCCCCACCCCGTCGGAGAGACAGGATGAAGGTGCTACCCCCAAAATAGATGGCTCCCATACTCCAGTGGAACTTGCAAGGGTTCAGGACGCATGTGGAGGAACTTCGTCTACTTTCTCAGGGTAGACCACTGTGTCTCTGTCTCCAGGAGACGTATTTCCATCCATCATACTCCCCTGAGATACGAGGCTATACACTCCACAAAAAGGACGAACTGCGTGGAGAGAGAGCTAGAGGAGGTGTAGGTATTTTCGTCAGGACGGACTACCATTCCTCGCCTCTCTCACTTACGACGACTCTACAGGCCGTCGCTGTGTCCGTGCATGTGCGTCATCCATTGACTGTATGTTCACTTTACTTGCCCCCACATGATGCTCTTGATGAAGCGGCCCTCACCGACCTTCTTACACAGCTCCCTCAGCCATTCATTATTTGTGGTGATTTTAATGCCCACAATGTGCTTTGGGGCTCTGCACTTACCTGTCCCAGGGGTAGAGCAATTGAGAGGCTTCTCCTGTCATCCTGTGCCTACTTGCTCAATGGAGGACAGAGTACTCATTTCTGCACGGCGACTGGGTCGTTCTCTGCCATTGATCTCTCGCTTTGCTCTCCAGCTCTTGCCGCCAGTGCTCACTGGGAAGTGGTCGCTGACTTGCACGGCAGTGATCATTTCCCAATCTGGATTCACCTGCCAGATGGCGTGGGCCCCGAAAGGAGACCACCACGATGGGTACTCAGTGGAGCTGACTGGACACTTTATAGCCAGTTGGCCCATTTCGAACACTGTGCGAATGTTGAGATGTGGGTGGATCATATTACCAAAACGGTCCACCACGCCGCTGCGGCATCCATTCCACAGTCCACAGGCCACCGGAAAAGGCCACCTGTGCCTTGGTGGAGTGACGAATGCCGCTCTGCAATCAGGACCAGGCGTGCGGCTCTGCGGCGGTTCAAGTGTCGGCCGACTGCTGAGAATCTTGCAGCCTTTCGGGTGGCGAGGGCGAGATGTCGCCGCATTATTCGTGAGAGCAAGAAGAGGTCGTGGCAAAAGTTCCTGAACACCATTAATCGTTCCACCAAAAGTTCCATTGTGTGGGAGACCATTAGGAGAATTTCTGGCAGAGGAGGGAGGTGCCCCATAGCTGCTGTAATGAATAACGGCACTCTCCACACAGATCCGCGAGACATTGCCCAGACTATGGCAGCATATTTTGCGACAGTTACTGCCACGACCAGTCAGGATCCAGGTTTCCAGCGCCATAGAGCGGTTGTTGAGAGGTGTAGTCTGAACTTCCAGCCCACCTCTCATGAAGTTTACAACTGCCCTTTTTCTATGTGGGAGCTGGATTCTGCATTGTCTGGAGCTCGTGACACTTCCCCTGGTCACGACAGGATCCATTACAGTATGCTATGGCACCTCACAATGCGCAACAAAGAAATCCTCCTCGCACTTTTTAATGCCATTTGGGCGTCGGGTCACTTTCCTGACGCGTGGCGTGAGGCAGTTTTAATCCCTTTTTTAAAACCTGGGAAAGACCGCACGAGCCCAAGTAGCTACCGTAGTATTGCCCTCACTAGTTGCATAGGGAAGACCTTGGAGCGGATGGTCAACCGCCGCCTTGTCTGGATGTTAGAATCCCGGCAACTACTTAGTCGCTATCAGTGTGGTTTCAGGAGGTTTCGTTCCACCTTCGATAACCTTGCCCTCCTGGAGGCGGCTATCCAACAAGCTTTCCTACGCCGTCATCACCTTATAGGTGTATTTTTCGACATTGAGAAGGCCTACGATACCACTTGGCGGCGCCTCATCCCGGAGCAGCTTCACGAATGGGGTTTTCGTGGTTGTCTTCCTCTTTTTATTCAGTCTTTCCTCTCGCCGCGATATTTTAGATACCGAATTGGTGACGTCCTGTCTGATCGCTTTGAGCAGGAGAACGGTGTCCCTCAGGGTAGCGTTTTAAGTGTGACTCTGTTTGCCATCGCTATTAATCGCATTACGTCCATGGTGAAAAGTCCTGTCCAGTGTTCTTTGTTTGTGGATGATTTCTCTTTGTTCTGCTCTTCTTCAAGTCTTGCAACGACAACTCGTCAGTTGCAACTTACGATTAGGCGTTTGGATGACTGGGCGCTGAAGAGTGGATTTAAGTTTTCCACCGAGAAGTCTGTATGTGTTCTTTTTAACCGTTCTCGTTCGATTTTAACCTTTCCTGAGTTGCGCTTGAGGGACACTATTCTTTCTTTTCAAGACACGGTGAGATTTCTGGGGCTCATTTTTGACTCGAGGCTCACGTGGTTACCTCATCTTAAAGACCTGAAACGGCGGTCGCTTCAGGCTTTAAGCATTTTAAAATGTCTTAGCCACAGTACATGGGGAGCTGACAGGACTTGTCTGCTCCAGTTTTACAGGGCGTTTGTGCGATCTCGGCTCGATTATGGGTGCACGGTGTATGGGTCTGCGAGGCCTTCGTACTTAAAGATTTTGGACGTTGTCCACCATGAAGGGCTGCGGTTCGCCACTGGGGCATTCCGAACTAGCCCCATACCAAGCCTCTGTGCAGAGGCTGGTGAACCGCCACTTCATATGCGGCGACGGCTACTTACGGTACGCCAGGCGTATAAAACTTTGTCCACACCGTACACACCTGCATACCATACCGTTGCTCAGCCTCCTCTGGCACGGTTATTTCATAACCGGCAACGTGCGACGCAGCCCTATGGGATTCGCGCACAGGATTGCCTCGCTGCAATGTCTATGGCTGGTCTTCGTGTTTTACGTCGCGGTTGGAGCAGATCTCCACCTTGGCTCCTCCGGAGACCCAAACTTATTTTAGATTTGACTCGTTTTAAGAAGGATGGCACGCCAGATTTTACATTCCAGTCACTTTTTTTTAACATTTTAGATGTGCATCACGGTTTCACTGTGGTTTACACTGATGGCTCCAAACAGGAGAATTTCCTTGGCTGTTCTGTGGTGTTCCCTGACCATGTTACCCGGATTCCCCTCCCTGCTGAATATACCGTTTTCGCAGCGGAGCTCCACGCGATCCTGACGGCACTGGAGCAGATGCATCGTGTTCGGGGCGATCGATTTCTTCTCTGCTCCGATTCTCTTAGTGCCTTACAATCGCTGCAGAACCTGTACCCGACTGAAGAGATGGTCCAGCTGATACATAGCCAACTGTACTTGCTCCAACAGCGGGGTAAAGAGGTATCCTTCTGCTGGGTGCCTGGTCATGTCGGCATATGGGGCAATGAACAGGCTGATCGGGCTGCCAAGGAGGCCTGCAGAGAGCATGATGTGGTCCAGTGTCCTATCCCCTTGCAGTCAGTCATCGCTGCACTCCACAGGAAGTGCATGGAGTTGTGGGAGGACGAATGGTTGGCGGTGTCGGCCAATAAACTGCGGTCGGTAAAGTCAACCACTCGGCCGTGGCGTTCCTCCTGCCGGTTGCTCAGGCGGGAAGAGGTGGCCCTCACACGTCTGCGGATTGGGCACTGTCCTGTGACTCATAGCTATTTATTACGGCGGGAGGATCCTCCGTTTTGTGACGCTTGTGGTGTGCACATCTCTGTCCGGCACATTTTAACAGACTGCCTTTTATACCGTGATGCAAGGGCAGAAGCACAAGTTGATGGGGATCTGCCTTGTGTTTTAGCTGACGATGAGACGTGTGTGTCTAGGGTTTTTAAGTTCTGTGATGTGTCTGGACTCTGGCCTAAACTTTTAGGCTGGAGGTTTTAGTGTGTTGCAGAGTGGCTGACTCCTCCCCTTTTTTTCCTTGCGGTCAGCCAGCCACTTCCATCTGCTACATTGTTTTAGCTCCTTCTCCCATTTTCTTCCTGTGTTGTCCATGTTTTACTGCTGACGCCCTGCTTCATCCCACGCTTCGGTGTGGGTGAGCACATTTTTTCAATGATTGTTCCCCGTGTTTTATGTTCCATTTTATGTCAATGTTCTGAGGGTTTTTTTTTTCTTGACACCCGTCTCACTATGATACTGCACGGGCGCTGAAGACCTTGCTGTCGTGCGCCCCCAACACCCCTCTACTACTACTCTGAGGCTCTCTCAGACCTTATTGGCCAACTTCCCCGCCCATTTCTTCTTCTGGGGGACTTCAATGCTTATAATGTCTTATGGGGCTCTTCGACTACTTGCCCCAGGGGTCGCATTCTGGAACGCCTCATGGTGTCTGAAGAACTGTGCATCCTCAACTCTGGTGCCCCCACTCATTTCTGTACTGCTTCTGGGTCGTCATCAGCTATTGACCTTTCCTTTTGCTCTCCAGCACTAGCGGATTCTGCTCTATGGGAGGTTGATGCTGACCTCCATTCTAGTGACCACTTCCCCCTTTGGATTCGCCTCCTGGATGAGGCTATGGCATTTCCGGTACCGCCCCGGTGGCACCTCTGCAGGGCTGACTGGACACTTTTTAGCCACCTGGCCGTTTTGGAACACCGTGACAGCGTCCACGAATGGGTAGACCATGTTACAGCTGTGATCTCCCATGCTGCTGAATTGTCAATCCCACGGTCATCCGGTCATCCCAAGAGGCGTCCTGTCCCTTGGTGGACCCCTGAGTGCCGCTCAGCCATCCGAGCCCGCCGTGCCGCTCTGCGCCGCTTCAAGTGCCGTCCCACAGCTGACAATCTTGCAGCCTTTCGGGTGGCAAGGGCTAAAGCGCGACGCGTGATTAAAGAGAGCAAACGACGGTCATGGCAATCGTTCTTGAACTCCATCTCCCGCTCCACTAGTTCTACGAAAGTATGGGAAGCCATCAGGAGGATTTCCGGGAAACTCGGCCAGCTACCTGTCACGGCCTTGCTGCATCAGGGAAGTCTCCTCACCGCGCCGAGAGACATTGCCCAGACACTGGCCATGCATTTTGCGGAATCTACCGCCACTATTAACTGTGATCCAGATTTCTGCCGCTACCGCACTGCCATCGAGAGGGGTCACTTGGACTTCCGGTCTCCTAATTCTGAACCCTACAACTGCCCCTTCACCATGTGGGAACTGGATTCGGCATTGTCTGTGGCTCATGATACTGCGCCTGGTCATGATCAAATCCGGTATAGCATGCTGCGGCACTTGTTACTGCCTTCCAAGGAAGTTCTCCTGAATTTTTTTAATATGATATGGTTATCCGGCACGTACCCTGACTCGTGGAGGGAAGCGATTTTGATACCCCTCCTCAAACCAGGGAAGGACCGAACGCATCCCAGTAGTTATCGAAGTATCGCCTTGACGAGCTGTGTCGGGAAGACGTTGGAACGCATGGTCAATCGTCGCCTGGTTTGGCTGCTCGAGACCAGGCAGCTCCTTAGCCCCTCTCAGTGTGGCTTTCGGAGATGGCGTTCCACTATAGACAACTTGATCCTGCTTGAGGCGGCCATCCAGCAGGCCTTCCTGCGTAACCAGCATTGTCTAGGTGTATTCTTTGACATTCATAAGGCGTATGACACTACTTGGCGCCGCCATATCCTCAATCAACTCCATGAGTGGGGCTTTCGTGGCCGTCTCCCCATCTTCATTCGGTCCTTTCTTTCCCACCGCCTCTTTCGCTATAGGGTTGGTAATGTGCTATCTGATTTTTATGTGCAGGAGAATGGTGTTCCTCAGGGAAGCGTTTTAAGTGTCACCCTCTTTGCCGTCGCCATTAACAGTACCACGTCCACTATCCGGAGTCCAGCTCAATGCTCCTTGTTTGTGGACGATTTTGCTGTTTTCTGTTCTTCCTCCAGTCTTGTCACTGCTAGTCGACAGTTGCAGCTTACGATACAGCGATTAGAGGCATGGACTGCGAAGACGGGTTTTACCTTTTCTGCAGACAAATGTGTGTGTGTTCATTTTAATCGTTCTCGACGTGCTTTTACCTCCCCTGAATTGCGTCTGAGGGACACCATTCTTCCTTTTAGCGACACTGTGCGGTTCCTGGGCCTCACTTTTGATTCCAAACTGTCGTGGTTGCCTCACCTTAAAGACCTCAAGGTGCGGGCCCTGAAGGCACTGAATATTTTGAAGTGTCTGAGCCATCGGTCCTGGGGAGCAGATCAGGCGCGTCTGCTGCAGTTTTATAGGGCTTTCGTCCGATCGCGACTTGACTATGGTTGCACCGTGTATGGGTCAGCAAGGCCTTCGTATCTGAAGATACTTGACGCAGTACACCATGAGGGTATCAGGCTGGCCACTGGTGCCTTCCGTACCAGTCCCATCCCCAGCCTGTGTGCTGAGGCAGGGCAACCGCCGCTCGCCATCCGGCGGAAACTCCTCACGGTGTGACGGGTGTGTCAATTTCTTGCCTGTCCTACATCCCCTGCGTACCCTACCGTTGCCTGACCGCCTATGGAACGTCTCTTTTTCAGTCGTCCCAGGGCAACGAGACCATTTGGGATTCGTGCCAAGCATTTGCTTGAGTCCCTTGGTGTGGAGCGTGTGGCCCCCCAACGACAAGGTTTTACTCGCCTGCCTCCCTGGTTGCTCCAGAGGCCCTGCGTCCTTTTAGACTTGTCGGAGTACCGGAGGAGCTGCACTCCTGCGTTTTTTACCGCCTTATTTTATGATATTTTAAACCAGCATCCCGACCATGTACCAGTATTTACGGATGGCTCTAAACAGGGGGACTCTGTTGGTTGTGCTGTTGTTTTCCCTGATCGAGTCGTCAAGTTACGGCTTCCTGCGGCGTTTACCATCATTGATGCCGAATTGTTTGCGATCTTGCGGGCATTGGAGCAGATGAGATGTGTACCCAGTCGTAAGTTCCTCATCTGTTCTGACTCCCTGAGTGCCCTTCAGACCATGCAACACTTGTACCCAGCGGATACGGTCGTCCAGAACATCCATGATGCCCTACCCCACCTGGAGCGGCAGGGGAAGGAGGTTTCCTTCTGCTGGGTGCCGGGGCACGTGGGTATTAGGGGAAACGAGCTGGCGGATGTGGCTGCCAAAGATGCATGTTCCCTCCCTCACGTTGTTGACTGTGCCGTCCCCCTCCATGCTGTTACCTCCCTCCTGCGTTTTCGCGTTATGCGTCAGTGGGAAGAGGAGTGGCTGGCAGTCGGTGAAAATAAGCTGCGTCTGGTCAAGGCCACCACGCGGCCATGGCGTACGTCCTACCAGTCATGCAGGTGGGATGAGGTTCTCCTCACTCGCCTCCGCATCGGGCACAGTCCCTTCACACATGGTTTTTTACTTCGGCGGGAGGATCCCCCAATCTGCAGTGCTTGTGGCGTCCAGATTACTGTCCGCCACATTTTAGTTGACTGTCTTTTATTCTCTGACCAGAGGGCGGTGGTTTCTTTGCCACCGGATTTGCCCTCTATTTTGAAAGACGACGCAACGTCTGTGTTTAAGGTTTTACGGTTTTGTGTCCTGTCCATTTTGTTGCCACGGCTTTTAGGGAGAGGTTTTTAATGTGCTGCTGGATGACTGGCTCACCCAGATTTTAGGTAAGAGGTCAACCAGTCACGTCTACCTCCTTGTTTCCTTTCGGTTTCTGTCCTTTCCTTGTGTTTCCTTTCCTTTTTAGTGCACTCCTTCTCCTCTTGTTTTGCCTCTGTATGTGAGGATTTGGCACTGCGTCAGGTCTGTGTCTTTTAGCTGTTGCCCTTGTTCGTTGTTCGTCTTAGTCCCTTCACTGCATGTGTTCCTGTTTTTATGCGTTTGGGCGCTGATGACCCCGCTGTTTAGCGCCTGTAAACCTCAAACACACACACACACACACACTCGAAAACATATTCAAAACATCGTACTGGGCCGGTGTTAACGTCTAATGTCCAGCTGCAGTGCAGCCGACCAAGCTCCCACTCGCGAATCATTTAATGACAGCATCCGTCCACTTAGATATCCAATCGGGAAAAAATCACCGGCCCACTTAATTACTGCAGGAATAAGCATTGTATCGACATGCAGTGGCGCTAATGCAAATGAGAACCGTGCTGGGCTACAGATGGATTATTATAGGCTCGATACGTTAAAATGACCGCAACAGGTATGCACTTAAATATAAATAACAACTCGTCGTTCGCAAATAACAACATACTCTTTGTTGGAGTCCGAAATTTGATTGGTTCGAGATCTCGAAATGACGTTAAATTCGAAGGGCCTACGCTATGGAATGTTGTTCGCTTTCATCTTGAAACGTCCCCTTTTTAAAAATTATACATGACTGTTCTTAAACTGACACACAATATTTTTTTTAGCGCAACGCAATCTAACTTTCAGAAATCCCTACAAAAGAATGGCCCTGACTAACATTAACCTATACCTTTCACAAATCACTTACCTCACAAAAATCTTAGTTACTCAAGCTACTGCAATGCAGCGAGCGCCACTACTGCCAGCTAAATAAAAGATTCAAACTACTGAAGGCACTAACTACTGATAGGCATAGTTAGCAAATGAAAGATTTTGATAGAGAAGAAACAATGTATTTACCTTAATAGTGATCAAAGGTCATAATATATATAGCAGTTCATGACATCCACTCTTACAAATTTCGAAACTCCGCCATTTCTCTCCCCACATCCACCACTGCTGGCGGCATCTCCAACTGTGCCTCGCTACGCGCTGTTAACATCCAGCTGCCCAACACTACAGTGGCAGACAACAATGCAAACTAGCCACAGACTGCACACAGCACAGCCAGTGATTTTCATACAGAGCGCTACGTGGCGTTACCAATATAAAAACCTAAACAGCCTACTTACAATCTGATAGGCAGTTTTGTCTCGTATTTCATACTCACGCTATCTATCACGTACACGCTTCGTTGTTACTACCGAGTGGCGTTTCGCATGGAGAAAGACTGACCACAAACGCGTGCTTTACGTAAAATTCTTCGACGAGGATGGGATTTTTTGTTGTTTTACCTTTTTTTCATTTTTTATAACTCTTTTCTTATTACCTTTTATTTAGTTTTTTCCTTTAACAGGCAAGCAGAGGCAAAGAGGGCAGGGGTCCAATGTCCCGAGGCCTGGCCATAATGTCTCCCCCATACCTGTTTCCAAGTCGCCTCCTGATTGTGTTGTAGGTAACTGTTTTTTTAATTTTTTTGGTGTATTGAATTTTTTTAATTTTTTTGAAATATATATTTTTTTGTTTCATTGTTATTTGCGTTTTTTGTTTTTTTTATGAATTGCCGGGTTGCATGATGAATAGTGTGGAACTTAACATTGGGGCCTGTCGGCTGTAGAAAGACGAGATAATACTTGGGGCTACAAAGGAAAGGAAAACACCGCCCCAAAACTAAATAAATTCAGCGTTTCCTGCCGGAAGAGAACGACAAGAAGTGCAGTGGGAGAAGAAAAACAAAAGACGAAGAACTTAGAAGCCCTCAACTCTGCTAGGACATGAAATTTAAGCAACGAACCTGAGAGAAAAATGAGCAAACTCCATTTCTGCATAATGGGATGAAAATGAAATGGGACATAGTTTGGCAACTAAAAACAGACACCTCCCTTGGAATGGAGTGTGAAGGGAATGGAATAGTTGGAAAGTGCTGTCTTCACGGAAAGGAGCGAGCAAAATTGGCAACATCGAATTCAAAGCAAGCGATCTCCGTAGGAAAGAAGAAAGCGAAATACCAAATGAAAGAAAGGTAGACTAAGCCCTCGAAAGGGAGTAAAATGCTCACTCGAATAAACGAAAGTGTGTTCCAATCTCAAAGAAAGGAAAAGAAAAATAATCAAAGAAAAGGAAGAAAGGAAAGTATTTCCGTATTCCATTATTCTTCATTTCAATGTGTTTCTAGTTTCTTCTTCAGGTTTCTGTTTCCGAATGCTTTCGTAACGTCAACACGCTATTACATCTGTTCACATTTCAGGACCATGATCGACGTCGTCAGTAAGGTTGGAGAACAGTCGGTACCATATTGACGACTTTCTGAAATTGCTGTTCAATGGGGATTTGCAAAAAGCGCTGAAAACACCGCTGATACGAGGCTGTCCTCCGGAGCGTTCGATGGCGCTCCCAAAGATAAATCAAGTAGTCGACTGTATCATTTATATTTTTGGCAAATATAGCGTAGGTGGTATGCCCTAAAATCCACACTGTAGCATTTCGCTTAGATTGCGGAAAAGGTTTAATGTCGGGGATGACAGCCGTTAGCGGGAAAAAAGACCGTTTGTCAGTCCTGTTAATGAGTGCGAGCATGTCGCAGGAAATAGCCCACACATCTCGTGTGGTTCTGCAAAGAAACCGATGCTCAAGTGTACCCCATTCGTCACAGTACTCGCACTTAGAGGACGGAATTAGGTGAATAGTCGCCAGTCGGTCGTTGGTGGTCCCAGTGCGAGTGATGACCGTATACCACGTGCTTCGCACTTCCATCGGTAGCAACTTGTTGCTGATGTTTCGCCAAACAAGAACCCAGTTGTTGTGGGGATATTGACGGACTCAGTTATTCGGTGGTGGCAAAGCAATCATCTCACGATACAAAGAGGTGACAGACCGCGTCCTGCGGTCGCGAGGTAGTGAAACATGATAACTGCAGGACAAGAAAAAATCTTTGAATACAGCAAGCTTTGAAGGTATGCGCGAGACATCGATCGGTGCACTGTCAGAAAGGGGCTCATGGGCGCGGAAGAGGGCAGCCGTCGTACTGCGAGGGCTGGTCTCTACAATGGTGGCAAGTCGGTTTACAAGCAGGGCAGAACATTTCTTTCTGACATCTACGAGACCTAGCCCTCCGCGAGACGAAGGCTGGGTACATGTGGCAAGTTTCACCTTGAAAATATGACCACGCCACAGCAGCCATTGTGCTGCTTGGCTGATCGTGCGTGCCAACGGAGGTGGGACGTTGAGCACTTGGGCCACATACCACGCTTTAGCCAGAATGTGAACATTGATCAACTCGACACGCTGTAGAAGATGTAATTGCCGGGTGGCGTGACGAACCATGAGACCCTTGACAGTCGTCGAAATACATTGTGAGCGGCCATCTTTATGGGGCAAGCAAAGAAGTAAATGCCGAGCAACATGTGGGAGGCAGCTATGGTGTACCATGAATCGGCAGCATAGTTGCGACAGGCACCTATTGGGGCCCCCAGGGGCTCAGCATTCATTTGCTGGGTACGGGCTTGGCGACCCTGGGGTTCCTGAGCTGGGGACTGGTAAGCGCCGCCAGTCCCCTGTCACCGTAAGCTCTGAGCATACTTCAGCGACCACCGTGCGGCGCGGCAGTGGAACGTTGTGTGTCTCATGGAATGGGGATCTTGGCTTGACCGCCCGGATCACGAGGATGGAATAAACCTCTATAAAAAAAACCTCAATCTCAAGGTGTGCTGTGCGCTGATGAGATGCATGGCTGTTGAGGTGGAACAGTCGATAGTGGGCAACCTCTGGGGAACCTGCCGCACCTCAGTTGTATAAGGCTTACCTAGGCACTCGGGGCTCTGTCTAGGTGGACTTCCGGTTCCCTAGCTGCTCATGGGACCGCGATGGATCCTTCGAAATCCTCTTTTCTTCCTCCCATCGGCAAGGGTGGGCCGCTGGAAGGTTCTAACACCCAGTCTCTTAACAGGGCCCGTGCAGTCAGTCCCCCTGACTCTGGCGCTTCTTTAAAAAGTCCAGTCTTAGGTAACAGAATGCATTCTGGTAATCCGAATGTGTTTCTCATTGTGAAACGGAAAGTGGGTAGTTTTGAGAAGGTTTCGCCCTTCTATATACAAAAGGGATTGGAAGGAATCTGTGGCTCCTTAAAATCGGTGAAGCGCTTACGTAATGGGACCTTGCTAATGGAAACTTCCACTTCTCAGCAAGCAACTAACCTCCAATCTGCTAAATGCCTTGGAGAGTATGCCATAGACACTGAACTGCACAGCACCTTGAACTACAGCAAAGGTGTTGCGACATGCCGGGATCTAGTTGATATTCCCAAGGAAGAACTGTAACGTGAGTGGGCTCCGGAAGGTATCGTTGATGTCCAACACGTCATGAAGAGGGTTGATGGCACTCTTGTCAAATCCGACTCCTTTATTCTGACCTTCAGTAGCACAAAGCTTCCTGAACATGTTAAAGCTGGCTTCCTTCGCCTTAGTGTGAGGCCTTATTTCCCGACCCCAATGCGCTGTTTTAAATGCCAGCGTTTTAGGCATACCACCTTAGGCTGTAAAGGCGAAGCGACTTGTGGAAACTGTGGTCAGGCTGCTCATGAAAGAGTTGGTTGCTCGTCTCCGGCTAAATGTATTAATTGCTCTGGGAACCACCCTGTTTGGAGTAGGGACTGCCGAATATTTTTAGAGGAACGCAAGGTCCAGGAAATAAAAACAACCAAGCGTATCCCCTATGTTGAGGCAAAGAAGATTTATAAGTCGATGGAACCGCCCACATTTGCTACATCTTTTGCATCCCTGGTACAGAAGCCTACTCCAAAAGTCGATGCCTCAACGCAGACTGAGGTTGTGAGTATTGGCACTAACACCTGCAGCTGTCAGTGCACTTGCAACGCAGCCAGTGTTTCAGAGCCAGTAGCCCCTACTCGAACGACAGACAAAGGTACAGTGGCGAACTTGGTCCAGCCCCTCGCGCCTCCAACAGCTGAGGTTGTTCCCAAGCCCAGTGCGCTAATTACCACTCCCACATCAGCTCCCCCAAAGTCCACCAAACCACAGAAAGCTACTGTACAGCAGCAACAGCGGGTCAAATCCCGTGGTAAACCATCTGACCATGCAGATGTTGTTTTACGTGAGGCTTCATCTGACTCTTCCCCAGAGTTGATGGAGTACGATGTATGTGTGGGGCAATCATCTCGCCCCACGCCTGCCCCTCCACCTGCTGCGGTCTCCCCGCCTCGTCGGAGAGACAGGATGAAGGTGCTACCCCCATCATAGATGGCTCCCATACTTCAGTGGAACTTGCAAATGTTCAGGACGCATGTGGAAGAACTTCGTCTACTATCTCAGGATAGACCACTGTGTCTATGTCTCCAGGAGACTTATTTCCATCCATCATACTCCCCTGAGATACGAGGCTATACGCTCCACAAAAAGGACGACCCGCGTGGAGACAGAGCTAGAGGCGGCGCCGGTATTTTTGTCAGGACAGACTACCACTCCTCGCCTATCTCACTTACGACGACTTTACAGGCCGTCGCTGTGTCCGTGCACGTGCGTCATCCATTGAGTGTATGTTCACTTTACTTGCCCCCACATGATGCTCTTGATGAAGCGGCCCTCACCGACCTTCTTACACAGCTCCCCCAGCCATTCATTATTTGTGGTGATCTTAATGCCCACAATGTGCTTTGGGGCTCTACAATTACCTGCCCCAGGGGTAGAGCAATTGAGAGGCTTCTCCTGTCATCCTGTGCCTACTTGCTCAATGGAGGACAGAGTACTCATTTCTGCACGGCGACTGGGTCGTTCTCTGCCATTGATCTCTCGCTTTGCTCTCCAGCTCTTGCCGCTAGTGCTCACTGGGAAGTGGTTGCTGACTTGCACGGCAGTGATCATTTCCCAATCTGGGTTCACCTGCCAGATGGCGTGGGCCCCGAAAGGAGACCACCACGATGGGTGCTCAGTGGAGCTGACTGGACACTTTATAGCCAGTTGGCCCAATTCGAACACTGTGCGAATGTTGAGGTGTGGGTGGATCATATTACCAAAACGACCCACCACGCCGCTGCAGCATACAGTCCACAGGCCACCGGAAGAGGCCACCTGTGCCTTGGTGGAGTGCCGAATGCCGCTCTGCAATCAGGACCAGACATGCGGCTCTGCGTCGGTTCAAGTGTCGGCCGACTGCTGATAATCTTGCAGCCTTTCGGGTGGCGAGGGCAAGATGTCGCCGCATTATTCGTGACAGCAAGAAGAGGTCGTGGTAAACGTTCCTGAACACCATTAATCGTTCCACCAAAAGTTCCATTGTGTGGGAGACCATTAGGAGAATTTCTGGCAGAGGAGGGAGGTGCCCCATAGCTACTGTAATGACTAACAGCACTCTCCACACTGATCCACGAGACATTGCCCAGACTATGGCAGCGTATTTTGCCACAGTTACTGCAACAACCAGTCAGAATCCAGGTTTCCAGCGCCATAGAGCGGTTGCTGAGAGATGTAGTCTGAACTTCCAGTCCACCTCTCATGAAGTTTACAACTGCCCATTTTCTATGTGGGAGCTGGATTCTGCATTGTCTGGAGCTCGTGACACATCCCCTGGTCACGACAGGATCCATTACAGTATGCTATGGCACCTCACAATGCGCAACAGAGAACTTCTCTTCGCACTTTTTAATGAAATTTGGGCGTCGGGTCACTTTCCTGACGCGTGGCGTGAGGCAGTTTTAATCCCTTTTTTAAAACCTGGGAAAGACCGCACGAGCCCAAGTAGCTACCGTAGTATTGCCCCCACTAGTTGCAAAGGGAAGACCTTGGAGCGGATGGTCAACCGCCGCCTTGTCTGGATGTTAGGATCCCGGCAACTCCTTAGTCGCTTTCAGTGTGGGTTCAGGAGGTTTCGTTCCACCTTCGATAACCTTGCCCTCCTGGAGGCGGCTATTCAACAAGCTTTCCTCCACCGTCATAACCTTCTAGGTGTATTTTTCGACATCGAGAAGGCCTACGATACCACTTGGAGGCGTCTCATCCTGGAGCAGCTTCACGAATGGGGTTTTCGTGGTTGGCTTCCTCTTTTTATTCAGTCTTTCCTCTCGCCACGATATTTTAGATACCGAATTGGTGACGTCCTGTCTGATCGCTTTGAGCAGGAGAATGATGTCCCTCAGGGTAGCGTTTTAAGTGTGACTCTCTTTGCCATCGCTATTAATAGCATTACGTCCATAGTGAAAAGTCCTGTCCAGTGTTCTTTGTTTGTGGATGATTTCTCTTTGTTCTGCTCTTCTTCAAGCCTTGCAACGACAACTCGTCAGTTGCAACTTACGATTAGGCGTTTGGATGACTGGGCGCGGAAGGGTGGTTTTAAGTTTTCCGCCGAGAAGTCTGTATGTGTTCTTTTTAACCGTTCCCGTTCGATTTCACCTTTCCTGAGTTGCGGTTGAGGGACACTATTCTTACTTTTAAAGACACGGTGAGATTTCTGGGGCTCATTTTTGACTCGAAGCTCACGTGGTTAACTCATCTTAAAGACCTGAATCGGCGGTCACTTACGGCTTTAAGTATTTTAAAATGTCTTAGCCACAGTACATGGGGAGCTGACAGGACTTGTCTGCTCCAGTTTTACAGGGCGTTTGTGCGATCTCGGCTCGATTATGGGTGCACGGTGTATGGGTCTGCGAGGCCTTCGTACTTAAAGATTTTGGACGTTGTGCACCATGAAGGGCTTCGGTTGGCCACTGGGGCATTCCGAACTACCCCCATTCCAAGCCTCTGTGCAGAGGCTGGTGAACCGCCACTTCATATGCAGCGACGGCTACTTACAGTGCGCCAGGCGTATAAAACTTTGTCCACACCATACACCCCTGCATACCAAACCGTTGCTCAGCCTCCTCTGGCACGATTGTTTCATAACCGGCAACGTGCGACGCAGCCCTATGGGATTCGCGCACAGGATTGCCTCGGTGCAATGTCTATGGCTGGTCTTCGTGTTTTACGTCGCGGTTGGAGCAGATCTCCACCTTGGCTCCTCCGGAGACCCAAACTTATTTTAGATTTGACTAATTTTAAGAAAGATAGCACACCAGATTTTACGTTTCAATCTCTGTTTAACACTTTAGATGTGCATCACGGTGTCACTGTCGTTTATACTGATGGCTCCAAAAAGGAGACTTTCCTTGGCTGTTCTGTGGTGTTCCCTGATCATGTTACCCGGATTCGCCTCCCTGCCGAATATACCGTTTTCGCAGCGGAGCTCCACGCGATCCTGAAGGCACTGGAGCAGATGAATCGTGTTCGGGGCGATCGATTTCTTCTCTGCTCCGATTCTCTTAGTGCCTTACAATCGCTGCAGAACCTGTACCCGACTGAAGAGATGGTCCAGCTGATACATGACCAACTGTACTTGCTCCATCAGCGGGGTAAAGAGGTATCCTTCTGCTGGGTGCCTGGTCATGTCGGCTTATGGGGCAATGAACAGGCTGATCGGGCTGCCAAGGAGGCCTGCAGAGAGCAGGATGTGGTCCAGTGTCCTATCCCCTTGCAGTCAGTCATCGCTGCACTCCACAGGAAGTGCATGGAGTTGTGGGAGGACGAATGGCTGGCGGTGACAGCCAATAAACTGCGGTCGGTAAAGTCAACCACTCGGCCGTGGCGTTCCTCCTGCCGGTTGCTCAGGCGGGAAGAGGTGGGTGGCCCTCACACGTCTTCGGATCGGGCACTGTCCTCTGACGCATAGCTATTTATTACGCCGGGAGGATCCTCCGTTTGGTGATGCTTGTGGTGTGCACATCTCTGTCCGGCACATTTTAAAAGACTGCATTTTATACCGTGATGCAAGGGCAGAAGCACAAGTTGATGGGGATCTGCCTTGTGTTTTAGCTAACGATGAGACGTGTGTGTCTAGGGTTTTTAAGTTCTGTGATGTGTCTGGACTCTGGCCTAAACTTTTAGGCTGGAGGTTTTAGTGTATTGCAGAGTGGCTGACTCCCCGCTTTTTTCCTTGCGGTCAGCCAGCCACTTCCATGTGCTACACTGTTTTAGCTCCCTCTACCATTTTCTTCCTGTGTTGTCCATGTTTTACTGCTGACGCCCTGCTTCATTCCACGCTTCGGTGTGGGTGAGCACATATTTTTCAATGATTGTTCCCCGTGTTTTATGTTCCGTTTTATGTAAATGTTCTGAGTTTTTTTTCTTGACACCCGTCTCACTATGATACTGAACGGGTGCTGCAGACCTTGCTGTCGTGCGCCCACCAAACCCTTCTACTTCTACTACAATTCGGCGGAGGAGGGGGTCAAGAGCGATAACAAATAGGGATATAGAGAGGGGACACCCTTGCCACACAGACGTTGCAATCCTAAAGGGAGCCGAAAGAGTGCCATTTATCAGAATGCGAGAAGACGCTCTCGTTAGGACATTTTTAAGGGAGGAGACAAAGTTCATATGAAAGCCGATGTGACCTAACAAGGCAAAGAGGTAATCGTGGTTGATCCCATCAAAGGCCTTCCTAAAGTCAATCGACAGTATCGCCCCTGGAGTCCGTGTGGCAGCAGTGTGAGCCACGACGTCCCTATATGTGCTCACGGCGGCAAGGATACCCCTCCCTGTCACAGTGCACATCTGGAAAGGGCTAATGATTTTTCGCATCACAGTGTGCAGCCTGGTTGCGACGCATTTGCTGAAAAGTTTGTAGTCTCTGTTCAACAGCGTGATCGGGCGAAAGTTTTCAACTTTGTCAGCCCCAGCGGTCTTAGGGAGAAGCCCCCCTGCGGGTTCGGGGGTAAGAATAGGCCCACGGTATTCCTGCCTGTCGTAAGAGGCGACTAAAAGGAGTCTCAAACGTTTTGGCCTTAATGTGATGGTCCCCATTCGGGTTTGACCTCCATTTTTACAAATTCCACAGAAGTACGAGCCTTTTGGGGAAGGACACCTTACGTGGTGCACCATCAGTCCTCTGTGCCCTACGACCTTGGCACTCTTGATCGTCTTGGCGTCGTACCTGCACCCTCCATCCCTCATTTTGGGCATGGACACCTGATGTATTGTGTAAGTACCGCCCTTAGTGCATCACCACCAGCACCCACGATCACTATGGACTACCCATGGCACCCAAAATCCAGCACGGTAGCCAGCCTGTTGTGGTGGGGTCGTCATGTACCCTCTAGGTTGTAGCCCCCTGACAACACAGGGATTGTACTGCCGATGCCTGAGCTGACTCCTCCCCACGTAAGCCAAGGAGTAGATGCTCGTCTCTCTGGGGCATCGGGACTCCTGGCAACGGCCATCCTGCCAGGTGGCCTTTGCTGTGCCTGGGTGGCGCCCGTGGGGAGAGTCCCTGGTCGGAGTGGGTGGCATCGGGGCGGATGCCCCGCAATGAAGTGGGTGAAATCTCAATCTGGTGGTCGCCCGACCACCAATGTCTCTAAGCGTGGTAAGGTGGAATTTAACGCTGTGACATATAACCCGCAGTCGTTTCCTTCCCTAGCCACACCATGGGAGGAACTTAGGGCTGTAGACAGACAGGAGCCGTATTCGCCACGATACCTTGTATGCAGCAGAACTGATGGGGATTCGTTTTTGGGGACTAAGCCTCTCTTCTTCGTGCACAATCTCGAAGATAAGTTTGGGGAAGTGGCGTTTCTTTCCAAAATGAGGAGCGGGGCCATTTTGATACAAGCAGCTTCATCTGCGCAGTCCCAGGCATTACTCGCCTGTGAGAAGCTCGGTGACATCCCCAGTACTGTCCCTCCCCATAAGTCCGTAAATTTGGTCCAGGGGATTATTTTCCATAAAGATCTTCTGCTACAGTCTGATGACGAGCTACGTGAGAACCTGGCACGACGAGGTGTACACGTTGTCCGTCGTGTCTTTAGGGGGCTGAAGGATAATAGGGTCGCTACCGGTGCTTTCATCCTGGCCTTTGAGGGCGACTGCTTGCCTGAGAAAGTCAAGGTCATGATATACCGGTGCGATGTCAAGCCCTATGTCCCGCCCCCTATGCGATGCTTCCAGTGCTGGAAATTCGGACACATGTCCTCCAGGTGCACTTCCAGCCCCACGTGTCGTGATTGTGGACGACCTCCACATCCTAATGCTCCATGTGCTCGGCCTCCCACGTGCGTTAACTGTGGGGAGCATCATTCTCCCTGCTCACCAGACTGTGCAGTCTATCAACGAGAGCGGAAGATACAAGAAATTAAGACCTTAGACCATTTAAGTTACCAAGAGGCAAAGAAGAAAGTAGAACGACTCACCCCTACAGCTCTGTTGAGGAGTTATGCTACCATTACACTGCCACCACCAGCTCCTGCACAGACTACCTTCTCTGTTGGCCCACAGAGAAATCAAGTAACGTCTGCCCCACCGCTGGGACAGGCCACTCTCTCTTCCACTGCTCCCAAAACACCGAGTTTGGGAGCAGTGCGCCCCAAGCAACCGGGGACGTTAATCCCCAACTCTCAGCTGGAGCGGCGACAGCCCTCTCCGGCTCCTCAGCCAGGGAAGCGACAGCTCTCTCTGGCTGCTCAGCCAGAGACGCATCAGCCTCCTCCGGCCTCACTTGTTTGGAAGGGATCCCTTGGGGGAGTCCCTTCCAAGGACTTCCCCAGTGTCTCACAAGACACTAGCCAGTGGCTGAAGAAGCCCCCAGCTGCTGGTCGAAGGGCTTCACGCTCTTCCTCTGTTCCTGATAATGCGTCAGGAAAGCCCTCCCAGCATGCCAACCCTCCTCCCAAAGACAAGAGAGAGAAGAGGAAGCTCTCCAAAAAGGATAAGGACCCAGTGGTTCCCGCACCAATGCTCCCTGTCAGCTCAGCCTCTGAGGACGAGGTCGAGCTCTTTGCGTCCCCTGATGACCTGGATCTCGCCGTCTCCTCAGAAACGATGGCCGTAGTGACGACCGTCGCTCAGTCGGTGGCAGCATGTGACCTTGCCAAGTAATTTGCCTTTTCAGTGCCTGAATGCCCCTACCGGACACGCTTTGTACAATCCTCCAGTGGAATTGTGGCGGTTATTTTAGCCATCTCCCTGAGCTACGACAGCTTCTAAGCCTGACACCTGCTTTCTGCATTGCCCTCCAGGAAACCTGGTTCCCGGCAATGCGGACCCCTGTCCTTCGTGGATACAGGGGTTATTACTGCAACCATAGCACTTACAATTGTGTGTCAGGTGGAGCCTGTGT
Source organism: Schistocerca serialis cubense (assembly GCF_023864345.2). NCBI lineage: Eukaryota > Metazoa > Arthropoda > Insecta > Orthoptera > Acrididae > Schistocerca > Schistocerca serialis. Next base: position 510,606,248 of record NC_064639.1, read on the forward strand.
GTATGTCCTTACCTCTTTATATAGTGTTCCTGTGCCCCTTCAAACATCATTGGAAGCTGTGGCTGTCCGTGTAAGGACTACCCAGGACATAACCGTCTGCAGTGTCTATCTCCCTCCAGGTGGTACAGTCTCCCTGACCGAATTGGCTGCACTTGTCGCCCAACTCCCCACGCCTTTTCTTCTCCTGGGGGATTTTAACGCCCACAATCCCCTGTGGGGTGGAACGATGGTTACTGGCCGAGGCAGGGAGGTCGAGAATCTCATCTCCCAACTTGACCTCTGCCTCTTAAACACTGGCGCCGCCACACATTTCAGTGTGGCGCATGGCACGTTCTCGGCCATAGATCTGTCATTGTGCAGCCCAGGGCTTGTACCATCGGTCCACTGGAGAGTGCACGAGCACTTGTGTGGTAGTGACCATTTTCAGATCTTCCTTTCACTACCACAGCGTCGCTCCCTTGCGCGCTCTCCTAGATGGGCATTTAGCAAGGCAAACTGGAACACGTTCTCCTCTGCTGCCACTGTTGAATATCTCCCCCATGGTACCATCGATGTGGCGGTTGAGACACTGACTGCAACGATTGTTTCCGCTGCGGAACGTACCATTCCTCGTTCGTTAGGGTGCCCCCGGCGAAAGTCGGTGCCTTGGTGGTCTCCAGAGGGCGCTGACGCCATTACAGAACGTCGGCGGGCTCTTCAGCGACATAAGCGGCACCCGTCTTTGGAGAACCTCATTTTATTCAAACGTCTCCGTGCTCAGGTACGGAGGCTTATCAAACGGCGGAAACAGGAGTGTTGGGAGATGTACGTTTCCAACATTGGTTCCCATACTTCCCCCTCCCAGGTGTGGCTGAAGATTCGGCGCATCTTTGGATTGCAGTACTCTACAGGTGTCCCAGGGCTTACCATCAACGGGGCAGTATCCACCGATGCCGATGCAATCGCCGAGCATTTCGCACAGCACTATGTTCGGGCCTCTGCGTCGGGGAATTACCCGCCTGCGTTTCGCGCGCTCAAACGCCGGGAGGATGGCAAACGGCTTTCTTTCACTTCTCGCCACCCTGAGGCGTATAACGCCCCATTTAGTTTGTGGGAACTCCAGAGCGCCCTGGCACATTGCCCCGATACAGCCTCTGGGCCAGATGGCGTCCACAATCAGATGCTCAAACACCTGTCCCCGGACTGTCAGCGATGTGTTCTTGCCATCTTCAACCGCCTATGGGGTGATGGTGTCTTTCCGTCGCAGTGGCGAGAAAGTACCATCATTCCGGTGCTGAAGCCTTGTAAGGACCCACTTACTGTGGATAGTTATCGGCCCATCAGCTTAACAAATACTCTGTGCAAGCTGCTGGAACGCATGGTGAGTCGACGGCTGTGTAGGCTGCTCGAGTCTCGGGGTCTTCTGACTCCATGCCAGAGCGGCTTCCGTCAGGGCCGTTCCACCGCCGATACTTTGGTCTTCCTTGAGTCTGCAATCCGCTCTGCTTTTTCCAGGCGCCAACACCTCGTCTCCGTCTTTTTCGACCTCTCCAGAGCATATGACACGACGTGGCGGCACCATATTCTCGCCACGTTGCACGGGTGGGGTCTCCGGGGCTCTCTCCCCATTTTTATTCAGAATTTTTTATCTGTTCGGACATTCCGCGTTTTAATTGGCACATCCCATAGTTCACTTCATATCCAGGAGAACGGCGTTCCACAGGGCTCTGTATTGAGCGTGCCCCATTTCCTTGTGGCCATTAATGGCCTTGCAGCAGCAGTAGGGTCGTCTGTCTCACCCACGTAATATGCTGACGATTTCTGCATCTTTTTCAGCTCCTCCACCATTGGTGTTGCAGAACGTCGGTTGCAGGGAGCCATACGCAAGGCGCAAGCATGGGCCCTAGCCCATGGGTTTCAGTTTTCTCCTGCGAAGACTTGTGTTATGCACTTTTGTCGGCATCGCACTGTCCATCCCCACCCTGAGCTCTGTCTTCAGGATGCTAAGCTCAGGGTTGTTGACACTTACCGTTTTCTGGGATTGCTGTTCGATGCCCGGCTTACTTGGCTTCCACATATTCGTCAGCTCAAGCGTCAGTGCTGGCAGCATCTGAATGCCCTCCGCTGCCTCAGCAACACAACTTGGGGTGCAGACCGTAACACGCTGCTGCAGCTCTACAAAGCCCTTGTGCTGTCCCGACTGGATTATGGGAGTGTGGCGTATGGCTCAGCATCGCCCTCAGCGTTGCAACTGCTGGACCCCGTTCACCACTGTGGGGCTCGACAGGCGACAGGAGCATTCCGCACCAGTCCTGTTAATAGCCTACTTGCTGAGGCTGGGGTTCCTCCGCTCCACATTCGGCGTCAACAACTCTTAGCCAACCATGCTGCCCACGTCCGTTGTTCTCCCCGTCACCGTCACCCTAACTTTTCGCCGATGCGGCAGTCCATCTTCCACGCCGGCGGCCGCGATCAGGCCACGCAATTGGAATCCGTGTTCGGTCACTCCTTAGTGAACTCGAGTCTTTGCCTCTTCCATCTGCTTTTCAGGTCCGCCCACATACACCACCTTGGTGTATCCGTCGGCCGCAGCTTCAGCTGGACCTCTCCCAATGGCAAAAGGATTCAGTTCTTCCTGCAGTCTTGCGCCGCCAATTTCTTGCTCTCCTCGACGCATCCCGTGACTCGGAGGTTATCTATACCAATGGCTCGATGGTTGATGGCCGTGTGGGGTGCGCTTACGCTCATGCGTACTATGTCGACCAGCGCTCCTTGCCGGACGGCTGCAGTGTTTACACCGCAGAGCTAACAGTTATTTTTCGTGCACTTGGGCGTATTCGTATCAGCACTGGCGAGTCTTTTGTCATTTGCAGTGACTCTCTCAGTAGTCTACAGGCTCTTGACCAGTGCTACCCACGCCATTCCATTGTTGTTGCCATCCAGGAGTCCGTTCATGCTCTTGAACAACGTGGCCGTTCAATGGTGTTCATATGGACCCCGGGACACGTTGGGATAGCGGGCAACGAACACGCCGACAAGTTAGCTAAAGAAGCCACTCGCAAACTGCCGTTGGAGATCGGCCTCCCGGCAACTGATCTCCGATCGGTGTTACGCCGTCGGGTCTTTGGGATGTGGGCAGATGAATGGCGCACCCTGTCTGTACCCAACAAGCTGCGGCGTGTTAAGGAGGCCACGACTGTCTGGGGTTCCTCCATGCGGGCCTCTCGCAGGGATTCTGTGGTTCTCTGTAGGCTCCGCATTGGTCACTCTTGGCTGACGCATGGTCATCTGCTGCGTCGAGAGGACCCCCCTGTGGTGCGATTATGACGGTGGCCCATATATTGTTGGACTGTCCTCTTTTAACCGCCCTCAGGCAAACTTTTAATCTCCAGGGTGCTTTATCATCTCTTTTAGGTGACAATGTCTCTATGGCAGATCGGGTTTTAAGTTTTATTCGCGCAACCGGCTTTTGTAGGTCCATTTAAATTTTTTTTTCACATCACCCTCTTTTGAGCTCTCTCTTTTGATTAGTTTTGTGTTGTGATTCGACTCCGCCCTAAACTTTTAGGCTGGAGGTTTTAACGTGTTGCAGAGTGGCTGGCTCATCCTATTATTTTCGTGATCAGTCAGCCACAGTCCTCTGCTGTGCAGTTTTAATTCCATCTGCCTTTGTTCTCTATGTTGTTTTTGTTGCTGTGCTCTGTTTTCCGTGTTGTCTTACAATGGACTATGGGGCTTTTCTTCCCCCCGAATTTATCTTTTAGTGCTTCGCTAGACTGGTGGATAGTTTCATTCTGCTCTGTGTTTTTATGAAACAAGGGACCGATGACCTTTGTAGTTTGGTCCCTTTAATCTTTAACCCAACCAACCAACCTTAGGGAGAAGAATGACTATACCCTCTAGGAACTCTGCCGGACACGGAAGGCCACTCAAAAATTCATTTGCGACCTTTGTGAGGATAGGTTCTAAGAGATCCCAGAACTCGAGGTAGAATTCTAAAGGAATTCCGTCAGGGCCTGGGGACTTGTTTCGAGCAGACGAACTGAGTGCATCGCTCATGTCCTCCGTCGTGATGGCGGAAAGGAGGCTGTCATTGTCCTCACGTGTAAGCAGGTTCCGCATTTCACCCATGAGTACATGTGCGGCCGCGCTATCGTGGTCGCTACATTGAAACGCGGCACTAAAATGGGCAAAAATACGCGCACGAATGTCCCTCTCAGTGGTTAGTCGCTGCCCAATTTCCAGTCTAAGACACCGAATAAATTTAGTAGCACCCCGTCGCCGCTCTCTTTCGATATGGTGAATAGTCGGTGACTGATCAAAGGTCCATACACAGCGACTTCTAAGTAAGGAGCCCTGAAAGTCTTGGGCCTGCAATTTAAAAATTTGAGCTTTGACAGCTTTTAACTGAATCAGAAATTGCTCCTCGACAATATCCGGTAGAGAGACGGCATTTTTTAAAATCTGATAATAATACTCAGTGGTTCTATTTTTCCACAGCGCAGCTTCGGCGCTAAAACACTTAAAAACAGCACGGATAGACGGTTCGGCCAGGTGAACCCACCAATTGACAACCGAGGCATAGTTAGCCAGCTTTTCGCCCCAGGAAGAGAGCGTATCGTGAATCTGCCGACGCAACGAGGGGGCACGGACATGGGTCACGTTAAACTTCCACACCCGAGATCGATGTAACTGGCGGAGTTGCGGCGCGCGAAGGTCACAGAAGAAGGCGCAGTGATCGGAAAAACAGACAAGGGCGACGTCAGCACTAATTAGGTGATCCGCTATGCAGGTCGACACATACACTCCTGGAAATTGAAATAAGAACACCGTGAATTCATTGTCCCAGGAAAGGGAAACTTTATTGACACATTCCTGGGGTCAGATACATCACATGATCACACTGACAGAACCACAGGCATATAGACACAGGCAACAGAGCATGCACAATGTCGGCACTAGTACAGTGTATATCCACCTTTCGCAGCAATGCAGGCTGCTATTCTCCCATGGAGACGATCGTAGAGATGCTGGATGTAGTCCTGTGGAACGGCGTGCCATGCCATTTCCACCTGGCGCCTCAGTTAGACCAGCGTTCGTGCTGGACGTGCAGACCGCATGAGACGCCGCTTCATCCAGTCCCAAACATGCTCAATGGGGGACAGATCCGGAGATCTTGCTGGCCAGGGTAGTTGACTTACACCTTCTAGAGCACATTGGGTGGCACGGGATACATGCGGACGTGCATTGTCCTGTTGGAACAGCAAGTTCCCTTGCCGGTCTAGGAATGGTAGAACGATGGGTTCGATGACGGTTTGGATGTACCGTGCACTATTCAGTGTCCCCTCGACGATCACCAGTGGTGTACGGCCAGTGTAGGAGATCGCTCCCCACACCATGATGCCGGGTGTTGGCCCTGTGTGCCTCGGTCGTATGCAGACCTGATTGTGGCGCTCACCTGCACGGCGCCAAACACGCATACGACCATCATTGGCACCAAGGCAGAAGCGACTCTCATCGCTGAAGACGACACGTCTCCATTCGTCCCTCCATTCACGCCTGTCGCGACACCACTGGAGGCGGGCTGCACGATGTTGGGGCGTGAGCGGAAGACGGCCTAACGGTGTGCGGGACCGTAGCCCAGCTTCATGGAGACGGTTGCGAATGGTCCTCGCCGATACCCCAGGAGCAACAGTGTCCCTAATTTGCTGGGAAGTGGCGGTGCGGTCCCCTACGGCACTGCGTAGGATCCTACGGTCTTGGCGTGCATCCGTGCGTCGCTGCGGTCCGGTCCCAGGTCGACGGGCACGTGCACCTTCCGCCGACCACTGGCGACAACATCGATGTACTGTGGAGACCTCACGCCCCACGTGTTGAGCAATTCGGCGGTACGTCCACCCGGCCTCCCGCATGCCCACTATACGCCCTCGCTCAAAGTCCGTCAACTGCACATACGGTTCACGTCCACGCTGTCGCGGCATGCTACCAGTGTTAAAGACTGCGATGGAGCTCCGTATGCCACGGCAAACTGGCTGACACTGACGGCGGCGGTGCACAAATGCTGCGCAGCTAGCGACATTCGACGGCCAACACCGCGGTTCCTGGTTTGTCCGCTGTGCCGTGCGTGTGATCATTGCTTGTACAGCCCTCTCGCAGTGTCCGGAGCAAGTATGGTGGGTCTGACACACCGGTGTCAATGTGTTCTTTTTTCCATTTCCAGGAGTGTAGAACCCATCAAGTCTACTAGCCCCATTTCGATAGAAATACGTAAAGACTTGCTGTTGAGGATAGAGAACACGCCACACATCTGCTAACTGGAAGCTTGCAATCAGACGATCAAGGTCGACGCACTTATGAGCCGTGGGAAACTGATCACTGTCCGCAACCACGCAATTAAAATCGCCACCCAATACGACAGGCAGCGTCGGGCTACCAATCTAGGTGGGTACATCTTCAATGAAAAATCTCGCTCTCGCCCTCTTTAAACCTGTGTCAGACGGAGCGTAAATGTTAACTAGTTGCAGGCCTCCGGTAACGCACGAGATCCCCCTGCCGGTCGGTAGTCGTTTGACGCGCGTCGGCTGTTCTGCAGACTTATATAAGATAGCGGTACCACACCGAGCTTCCGGGTCGATATTATAAATGGCGGAATACCCCGTTAAAACATCAAGGGACACAACGCTCACTTCCTGCAGAAAAATAAAATCATACCGACAATGTTGGATAAAATTTGCCAAGACTTGCAATTTCTGAGGAGCCGCAATACAGTTGATATTTAATGTGGCTATTTTAACCATGTAGCTATAGGACGCATGGGTGTAGGGTGCAGAGATAAATGTTTGAAAGGGAGTCACCGATAAGGCGCAGACTCACCGGAGACGGAAAGCAGGGTACCGTGGCAGTTACATGTCGGCATCGTCCGCCCAGGAGAGCGGCGCAGGATTGGTCGTGTCTCCGTCCGACAGACTGCCGCCGGTAGTGTCACCCGACGGGGTTTTCCGTGACGCGCGAGTCTGTGATTTGCGCTGTTAATGAGATTCTGTATCAGTACTCATCTTAGCCATACCCTTAAGTTTCTGACTTTGCTCTCGCACACATTTTTCTCGTTGCGTGGCAAAGTCAGTATCCTGCAACTTGGTCTTTACGATTCCCCCTGAGGCCACAGAGTGCGGTTCTACATCCATAACCAAATTTTCCGCGTGAGGTGGAGAAATGCGCAAGGTATTCGCTGGAGCAGCAATGGTACTGGGGGATGAGTTGGAGTCCGCGACCTAGTCAGGAGTGGCAGTAGGTGCACAATCCCCAGCAGGGATGTCCGACACAACAGGCACTGAAGTTGCAGCATCACATGGAGATGACGTTTGACACTGTAGAACCATTGAGGCAGGCCCGGTGTCGCAAACTGCGACAGTAATAACACCTGATTCCGGAACGCTCTGAACACGTTCATCAACAAGTGAAGCCACGGAAGTCGTCTCCTGCAACGGAGCAGAACGGTCGGTCGGACGACATTCAGAGCTAACGTCAGGGACATTGGCGACAACAGGCTGAGGTGGAACAACAGGAACACTAGGGAGAATAGACACAACCGCTACAACCGGTTCACGAGCTAGCGAGTCAGCCGGTGGCGTAGAACCTCTAAGAAGGGCACCTGCGTAACTACCTGAGTTTTCCAGGGGCAACTGCACAGGGCGCCGTCGGGGACAAGAATTCCGCATATGTACAGTCGAATGACATAGAGAGCACGTTGGAGGTTGGCTGGTGTAGGAGATGAAACCCCTATGGCGGCCTATGACAACGAAGGACGGAATGTGTTTCTTGAAGTCCATCCGCACAGTACGTACGCCGTTATCACATTGATAAACATACGCGGACGACCAAAAATCTTTAGTGACAGCAAAGATAGTCCCATATAAACTTAAGGTACGGCGAATTTCATCTAAGGCCACTTCAAAAGGCAGATGGAAAACCTTCCCATTTCGTACACCATAACCGGCATGTAAAACCTTCACGTCACTAATATTCCCATCAGCATGTTTAAATTTCCTAACCCCGCCATTGACGGCCACCAAACGCTCACATAAGTCACTATCAAGGATTTTCAAGAACACTGACTTAACAATAAAATCTAAATGTACACCATCAAGCAAAGCTGGGTCTATTTGTAATTCCGATCTGATCCAGTGATGGATTTCAAAAGCCGTACGATGCGGATAATCGCGATCAAACAACAACTGAATAGTATTGGACCGGTTATACGTCACCATTTTCCACAATAAACCTTTACAACTTACAAAAAAAAAAGAAGAAACACGTTGAGTAAAGACACCAGGCCGGTGCAAACCACGGCGACCAAAGATGTAAACACAGCTGCTAGCGGAGATCCGACGGGCACGTCCGCTCGCCGCAGCCACTCGGCCACCTCGTCTGCTGGAACTACAGCTGTTTCCTTGGCGAGTGCTTGCGGAAAGAAGACATTTGTCGATTCGAAAACGCATTCAAACTTTTTTAGACCGCTTTTTTTCGCCTTAACCACTTTTTTGTTTTCGCCTTAACCACTTTTTTTTTTGTAAGCTAGGTATCCTTGCCACTTTTTCTTCATTAGTATTTCTTATTTCATCCATCCTAGCTGAAGCTTTTCAGCAGGTGGCGGAGGGGGGGGACAAAGAGGGCGGGGGTCATAGAACACGAAGCCTGGCCGCAATGGCCCCACCCGCCTCTCAATGATTTACTTCGTCAACAGATACTGTGTTGGAAATACTCTCTAATTCTATATGTGTGATACCTTAGCTGCTCTTCTGTTAGCTTTTTTTATTCTTTTCAGGTTTTTGAAAGTTTGTAAATTTATTGTTTCTTCTTTTATTATGTCCCATGTCGAAAGCAGGATGCATATCCCTTTTTGTTTAACATCAAATCTAATTTAAAAATGAAATACGGGTCGAAATTCATGAGACAAGAAAACTTCTTCAACTTCACAGTAATACATCTTGAATTTGGTTGGCCACTCGTAAGCTCATGTGAGTGAAATAATAAATAAATAAATAAATAAAAATAAATAAGAAATAAAAAAATGAAATAAAAAAGTTGAAGAAGTAAGGTAAATGATACACCCTCTTTGTAGAACTAAGGTGATATTTGTCTCAGTAACGAGATAAAGCACCTCACCTGTGAAGATCGTTGTCAGTGGGTGTCTGAGATCTATTTGAACATGACTGACGCTGAGACTGGAACTCGTCACAGTTGTCTGCTTGGTAGGGACAGATGAGAGGGGCTGCTGCATCATCAACAGAATAACCGATCCCTTGTTTTTCAAAAACAATGTCCAACATATTGCCAAAGATTTTTTCAAATTTCCCGTTTGTTTTATTCTCCAATAAGCAGTATGCACGTATGCCAAAAATTCGACTAGGTTGTCGCCGTCCCGTCTGGTGATCGTATAATGCACGTAATTTGCCAATATCCACATCATTGTAGTATTCTTAGCCATAGGATAGTAGTCCTTATCTGGGTTCGTGATGATAGTGGTCGAGATACTCGCTGGCGAGATTCTCGATAATAGTGCGAGTTTTTCCCCGCACCCATCGCCAGTTGTTTAAGTGTCCGCAGCAGATGAAACGATGAAGCAAAGTGTCGATTAAACCACATTTAACACATTTGTCACAGGGATGTAAGCCTATTCTGTGTAATTTATTAGTGGCAATGGTATCATTCACCACCTGTTACCAAGTTGATGCAACATCCCATGTATGAATCTTTCCTCCATAGGTTCTTCCAGTTACAAGATGGATTTTTTGCCTCAATTGTATTACATTTACGCATCTTAGTCCATTTCTGCACGACTTCATTCGTTGTCAAATGCGGGTTTCGTAAGATGCTTTCGCCTACATAACTTGTTTCAATGAAATATTCTCGTACATGTTTCAGCTGGAAGTTTATTTTGCTGATGTCGACGGGCAGGTGCATGTTTCCGGGGCGAACGACGTGGAACAGACTGGCAGTTATGTTTGGGACGTGACTGTATACTAGGCGCGAAGTTCGTTTCAGAAAAAGGGCGGTGGCTCTTTTATGGATGTCAGTGAGCCCTAACCCGCCGTCGGGTCGTTATTTTGTTAGCGTGGCACTGTCGAGTTTAAAAATATTCCCTTTCCACACGAATCTGCTAGCTATTTGCAACATTTTTCTGGCCTGAACTTTAGGTATGGGAAATACTTGTGCCAAGTAGTATGCTTTGGAGAAAATACATATACTGACAATCTTGAACCTTTCAATCAAGTTCGCAGAATGCCAGTTGTTTTCAACAATGAGACCATGCATGCTGTTCGTAACTGCTTTCCAGTTTTTCGCCGCCATTTTAAGAGGACATTTGTCGACGATGATATCTAGTGACTTAGGATTGTCCACTTTTTGGGCCCAGGGTATCGATACACGTTCAAGACTTCTCAAGTTAACCAGTTTGCATTTTCCTTCATTGAGTTTAGCTCGAGACACCTTACTGTAGTTGTCGATTTCCGTTTCAATCGTCTTTACGTCGTTGACACAACGAATAACTGCTGTGACATCATCGGCATAGGCACGCACTGCAAAACGAGCTCTTGATATAGATAGACCTGGTAATGTGGACTCCAGTTTTCTGAGGGCAGGTTCCAGAAAAAAGGTAAATAGCAACATCGAGAGAGGACTTCCCTGTGGGACCCCGGTATTGTCGACTGGCCGTTAACACACAATCGGGTGGTAATGCCTGTGATGACATTGCGGAGTAAGGTTACTGCTATGTTATCTAATCCAATCCTTTCCATGATCTGGATTATGTAACGGTGACTCACACGATCAAAAGCCTTAGAAAGGTCGACAAACAGTAGAGCACAGTTGATGTTGGTCGCCGCTGTGATCGAAATTACGTCCCTGATTTCAGCTATTGTGGTCATTACGCTTCTGCCAGGGATGCAAGACCGATGATTTTTGATGACATGCTGGGCTATCAAGATCAATCTACTGTTTATCGCTCTGGCAATAGTCTTATAATCAAAATTTAACAGCATGATAGGCCGGAAGTTATCAATTTACCTGTGGCCTCTTTGTTTCGGTATGAGCACTGTTCTACCTTCTTTAAACTCGTCCGGTATTCTGTGGCCTCGAAAGACTTCATTCATAATTTCCGTAAGGGTGGGTCCAATGACATGCCAAAATTTGTGATAGAATTCTCTGGGGGAGATCATCTGTACCAGGGGATTTGTTAGCAGGGGAACCGACAATTAAGTCTAGGACATCTGAAACTGCGAAATCGGCAAGAAATTCAGTGTTGTCTTCTGCAGTTAAGTTACTGCCCAAAATCTGAAGGAAATCAGACGTCAGATTGTCATTAAGTAGATCGTCTGAGTATAATTCACTATAGTAGCGATAAAAACCCTGAACAATGTCCTTTTGGTGCACGAGATGATCACCGTTTGGGGTAGCTAGTTCGTCAATGAAGGTCCGCACACGATTGGAACGGTGTTTGTTGAGATGGTATAAGGAAGTCATTCCTCTATCACTAACAGATTTGGTCTTAGCTTTAATGTTTAGGCCATCTAATTGCCTTCGCTTAATGCTTACCAGCTTCGCTTTGACTCTCTGAATGTGTGAAGCGTAAACGTTGGAGTCATGAGATTTGTCATATAATTCTCTTAAAACGGTATAATGAAATTCTGTTGTCCTCTTGTTATCCGTCGCTTTCTGATAGCAGTAAGAGATCAGACATTGTCGCAGTTTTCTTTTAGCTGTGTGTGTCCACCACTCTAGTTTAGTTCTGTGCTTGTTAATGGAGCGGAGACAAAAATTCCATGTTGCACAAATGGCATCTTCGAGCTCCAGGGCTTGAAGATGAGAGGTGTTAAGCATCCACTGCCCTTTGAACCTTTTTGTTGGTTGCTTGTCGAGATTTAAGGTGACAGCATAGGCACAATGGTCAGAGAAGGAAGCTGAAAAAACTTCAGTATCAAGAACACGGTTGCCGATGTGAGACGATATATAGATTCGGTCAAGTCGACTACTTGAAGTAGGGGTAAAAAAAGTAAATTTAACCAGGGTAGGATGCAGAATTTCCCACGTATCTTTCAGCCGAACCTTGGTGACGAGTTCGCGAAGTTCATGACAGTAATTAAAGTGTGGCCTCTGATCCATCTGATGTACCACGCAGTTAAAATCACCACCTAAGACAATGTTAAAGGGGTCCTTTCGAAGCAAATAAATGACTTCATCTTTAAAATAGGCACTTCTCGCTGACTTGTAACTGCTGTCGGAGGGTGCGTACACATTGAAAACTGTGACATCAAAGATTTTGCAGCTAATACCGCGACCAGATTTAAGTTTTTCGACTTCTGTGACGGGGATACCATTACGGTCTAGCATGGCCGTGCCTGTATGAAGTTCGTGAGCTACGTTTTCAATGGATTGTAAACCATAAATATCAAGACTTTTGACTGCCACCTCATGTAGTACAATGATGTCTGCTTCAGATTCGCCGGCCGCGGTGGCCGTGCGGTTCTAGGCGCTCCAGTCCGGAGACGCGCTGCTGCTGCGGTCGCAGGTTCGGATCCTGCCTCGGGCATGGGTGTGTATGATGTCCTTAGGTTAGTTAGGTTTAAGTAGCTCTAAGTTCTAGGGGACTGATGACCACAGCAGTTGAGTCCCATAGTGCTCAGAGCCATTTTTTGCTTCAGATTTGTAAACGAATTGCCGCAGCATTGCTACTTTAAGGTCGGATTGCAGTTTGTTAATACTTACGGTTAACAGTTTATAGGCTTGAGACATTTCTACAGTAGGTTCAAATGGCTCTGAGCACTATGGGACTTAACATCTATGGTCACCAGTTCCCTAGAACTTAGAACTACTTAAACCTAACTAACCTAAGGACAGCACACAACACCCAGTCATAACGAGGCAGAGAAAATCCCTGACCCCGCCGGGAATCGAACCCGGGAACTCTACATTAGGCTTAACTGAGACATTGAGGACTGTCAGTGTGTCATACGAACTACATCACAGAAAATATTGAAAAAACCATACGGAACAAAACAGAAAAAACAACCTATAGAGGCCTTCCGACCTAACGCAACGTCACTATGCCGTAAATAAGTATCCATTAATCGTTACTACTGCGGGGGTGGATCTCGCCGACACTTTTGGTTTGACTGCCGTCAAGTTCCTCACGCACTATTTCGTACCCGATATTCTTCTGTTTCAAATCTGATTTCCCTTGTTGCGACTGTTGTAATAGCGATGGATTGCGAGAAGCCGAAAGATTAGGCTGCGGTTTGAGTTGGCGTCGTACCGTCGGTTGAGATGCCGATAGTGTTGTCGAGTCATCGGCCTTCTGTGTTGCTGTTTCCGTCTGACCGACACTCGTGGGCTGTTGTTTGGCAACAGCTTTCTCCTGGTTGTTTCCACCTGAGGCTTGTTGTCGTAGTTTGTTGTGGAGCCGATGTTTACCCGCCACTTCCTCATGTTGGTCGCGTTGAGGCGGCTGTTCTGCATCGCCGGTGACACTCAAAGTTGTTATCAGTTGCTGTTGGTCGGTAGGATCCTCCGTTTCCACATCCGATTTGTTGGTGGCAGGTGGCACTGCAGGATCGATCTGCATACAATCGGCTTCTACTAAATCTGGGTCAGCTGAAGGTCGTGGCTTTCTGATTGTAGGAGAGGTGCTTCGCTCCAGTGGCCTTTTTTTATTCTGTAAATCACTGTCAGGGGGAACAGATTCGAGACTCGTCGGGGCTACGATAGGTGGAAAATCAGTGACACTGCAAGGAATGTCAGGTGAAATTTTCTTAGCAACATCATCTTCAGGTTGGACAGGTGTACCGTTTGCCATAACTTCACTGAGTGTCAATTTGCGTCGCTGCATGAGGTTAGTTTTTAAGACAAACACACGGCGGGGACAATCCTGCCGAAAATGACCTGACTCATTACAGATATGACATGTAGGGATTTGTTCAGTATAAATAATGTAAGCCTTGTGACCTTCAACGGAGATATGTGACGGGATATTAGTCTTAACTTCCATTTCAACCGACCTTATTCCATTAAAGCACTGTAGTTTATAATGCGGCGATCAGCGTTCATTAATGACTTCTTTAACATCCCCATATTGAGACAGAGCAACCTTAATTTTTTCATTTTCAAGTTCAATGGGTAAATTAAGAACTCGAACAGACCCCCTGCGGGTTCGGGGGTTAGAATAGGCCCGCGGTATTCCTGCCTGTCGTAAGAGGCGACTAAAAGGAGTCTCAAACGTTTCGGCCTTATGTGATGGTCCCCTCTCGGGTTTGACCTCCATCTATCTAAATTATTCCGAAGAGCGAGCCAATTGGGGAAGGGCACCTTACATGGTGCACTGTATCCTTCGTGCATTTAGACCTATAGCCGTCTTTCTCGTCGTTGCAATGGTGTCCCGCTCGTTTTCGATCTCTTGGGCGATTACCACGATGCACTCTGCAGTGTTTCTTTTAACTGTGACGACGACCTTGGCCATTTTTGCACCTAAGATCCAGCACGGTAGCCAGTCCGTTGTGGTGGGGTCGCCATGTACCCTCTTGGTTGTAGTCCCCTGACAACACAGGGATCGCTCTACTGATGCCTGCGCCGTTCACTCCCCACGTATGCCAAGGAGTAGATGCCCATCTCCCTGGGGCATCAGGACTCCCGGCAATGGCCATCCTGCCAGGTGGCCTTTGCTGTGGCTGGGTGGCGCCCGTGGGGAGGGCCCTTGGTCGGAGTAGGTGGCATCAGGGCGGATGACCCGCAATGAAGCGTGGTACATCATCTGTCGCTGGCGGCCAGCCGTCAGCAGTCTCTAAGCGTTCGAGAGCCCATTTTAAAGGTAACGTTTATGACCCCAAATCGTTCCCCTCCCTCGCCACACCATGGGAGGAACGACAGGCATTGCGTGACACTGAGACGTATTCGCCCAGATATCTTGTCTGTACCAGAGCTGATGGGGAATCTTTTCTATCCGTGAAGCCGCAGTTCTTTGTAGAGCATTTAGAGGACAAGTTCGGGGAGGTGGAGGGCTTGTCCAAGATGCGGTCTGGATCGGTGTTGATAAAAACGGCATCCTCTGCCCAGTCACGGAGGTTGCTCAATTGTGACAAGTTGGGGGATGTTTCCGTTAGCATCACGCCGCATAAGAGTCTGAACATGGTCCAGGGTATTATATTCCACCGGGATCTTCTTCTGCAGTCCGACGATGAATTACGCGCCAACCTCGAACGACGAGGTGTTCACTTCGTCCGGCGCGTCCATCGGGGTCCGAGGGATAATCAGGTCGCCACCGGTGCCTTCATCTTGGCCTTTGAGGGTGATGTCTTACCCGAAAAGGTTAAGGTGATGGTTTACCGTTGTGATGTGAAACCATATATCCCTCCTCCGATGCGGTGTTTTAAATGCTGGAAGTTCGGGCACATGTCATCTCGCTGTACTTCCAGCATGACGTGTCGGGATTGCGGACGTCCTTCGCATCCCGATACTCCATGTGCCCCGCCTCCTATCTGTGTTAACTGCGGGGAACACCATTCCCCCTGCTCGCCGGACTGTAGGATGTTGCAGAAAGAACGGAAGATAATGGAATATAAGACCTTGGACCGGCTGACCTACCCCGAGGCTAGACGGAAATATGAGAGGCTCCATCCTGTGGCAATGCCGTCGACCTACGCCGCTGCTGCAACGACGGTTCTCCCGTCATCACGAATCGGCTCTAAGATCGGTCAACATCCACCGGCCCCCTTGCTTGTGGGGGGCGCTTCACACTCTGTTGCTCCTGCTCCATCTTCTTCAGGAGCAACACCCTCCCAACCTTCGGGGACATCAGCTCCCCCTTCCCAGCCGGAGAAGCGTAAGACTTCTTCGGCTGCTCTCGCCAGGAAGGGATCCCTTGGGGACCTCCCTTCACAAGTTCCGACCAGTGGCAAAGCGGACGCCCGCAAGTGGTTGAAACAACCGCCAGTCCCTGGTCGTCGGGCCTCGCGGTCGTCGTCTGTCCCTGAGACTGACCCAGTGAAGCCCAGGCAGCCTGAAGAGCCGAAGGCACAGCGTGATAAGCAGAAAAGGAAGAAAGTCCCCAAGACCAACGGTAATGCGGTGGCACCGACCCCGCCACTCCCTACAAGCTCTGCCTCTGAGGACGAGGTGGAGATTCTGGCGTCCGCTGAGGACCTCGCTCTTGCCGGTCCCGCAGACGCAATGGATGGCATTTGCATGGATGCTCCATCGGAGGCAGCAGGTGCCCCAGTGGCGTAATCTGCCTTCCCAGTCCCGTCACGCCTTTCCCAGCCATGGACAACACCATCCTCCAATGGAACTGCAGCGGTTTCTTCCACCATCTAGCTGAGCTCCGACACCTTATCAGCCTTCACCCTTTCTTCTGCATTGCTCTCCAGGAAACTTGGTTTCCAGCAATGCGAACCCCCGCCCTCCGTGGCTATCGGGGTTATTATAAGAACCGAGCAGCTTATGAAAGGGTGTCTGGTGGCGTCTGCATATATGTCCTTCACACTCTGCACAGCGAGTCTGTCCCTCTCCAGACGCCTTTAGAGGCTGTCGCTGTACGCGTGTGGACGCCACAGGCTGTTACCGTCTGCAGTCTTTACATTCCACCGGATGGTGATGTCTCGCAGCATGTCCTGGCTGCACTGGTCGCCCAATTGCCGCCACCTTTCTTGCTATTGGGCGACTTCAACGCTCATAACCCTCTGTGGGGTGGGTCAGTGGCAACAGGTCGAGGCGCCATCGTTGAGCATTTATTGTCGCAGCTCGATCTCTCGCTGTTAAATGATGGTGCCTTCACACACTTCAGTGTGGCGCATGGCACCTACTCCGCCATTGACCTTTCCATCTGTAGCCATAGCCTCTTACCGTCTGTCCAATGGAGTGTGCATGACGACCTGTGTGGTAGTGACCATTTTCCGATCTTTTTGTCACTACCACAGCGCCACTCTTCTGGGCGCCCTAGCAGATGGGCTATGAATAAGGCTGACTGGGACTTGTTCTCCTCCACTGCCGCTTTTGAGCCTCTCTCTACCGATGACATTGATGCGGTGGTTCAATCGGTCACCACCGGCATCGTTACTGCCGCCGAATCTGCCATTCCCCATTCCTGTGGGTCCCCTCGGCGGATGGCTGTGCCTTGGTGGTCGCCTGAGATCGCTGAAGCGATTAAAGATCGCCGGCGGGCGCTCCAGCGTCACAAGCGACACCCCTCCCTCGACCACCTTATCGCCTTCAAACGGCTGCGTGCGCGGGCCCGCCTCCTTATCCGCCAAGGCAAGAAGGAGTGCTGGGAGCGGTATGTGTCCACACTTGGCCTCCATGTCACTCCATCGCAGGTCTGGGCCAAGATTCGACGCGTCTACGGCTATCGGCCACCTGTCAGCGTCCCTGCGCTCTCACTGAATGGAGCGGTTTGTACTGACTCCGACGTCATTGCCAATCGCTTAGCAGAGCATTTTGCTTTGAGTTCCGCTTCTGCGAATTACCCCCAGGCCTTCCGCTCCATTAAAGAGCGGATGGAACGTCGGAGCCTTTCGTTTCGCACCAACCACCCAGAATCTTACAATGCTCCATTCAGTGAGTGGGAATTTCGCAGTGCCCTCGCTGCTTGCCCTGATACCGCTCCTGGGCCAGATGGCATCCACTGTCAAATGCTGAAACATCTTTCAGTGGACTGCCAGCGGCGCCTTCTCGATCTTTACAACCGTCTTTGGGTCGAGGGGGAGTTTCCGTCGCAATGGCGGGAAGGCATTGTCATCCCCGTTTTGAAACCTGGAAAGACCCCTCTGGAGGTGGACAGCTACCGTCCCATTAGCCTCACCAACGTTATGTGCAAGCTTCTCGAACGGATGGTGAGCCGGCGCTTGCATTGGGTACTGGAGTCTCGGGGCCTTCTGGCTCCGTCTCAGGGTGGGTTCCGTAAAGGCCGCTCCGCCACCGACAATCTGGTGAGCCTGGAGACTGCCATCCGTACTGCCTTTGCCCGCCGTCAGCACCTGGTCGCTGTCTTTTTCGACATGCGGAAGGCGTACGATACGACATGGCGTCATCACATTCTTTCTACGCTTCATGGATGGGGTCTTCGGGGTCCTCTGCCGATTTTTATCCGCAATTTTCTGTCGTGTCGTACCTTCCGCGTGCAAGTCGCGGCCTCGTCTAGTTCCTCCCACGTCCAGGAGAACGGTGTGCCACAGGGCTCTGTTTTAAGTGTCTGTCTGTTTTTAATAGCCATTAACGGGCTTGCTGCGGCCGTGGGAAATTCTGTCTCCGCTTCCCTGTATGCTGACGACTTCTGCCTTTATTACAGCTCTACTGGCATTGCAGCTGTTGAACGTCAGCTACAGGGCGCTATCCGTAGGGCGCAGTCTTGGGCTGTCGCGCATGGGTTTCAGTTTTCGGCAGCCAAGACCTGCGTTATGCATTTCTGCCGGCGCCGAACAGTCCATCCTGAGCCGCGGCTTTATCTTGCCGACGAACTCCTTGCTGTGGTGGAGACCCACAGGTTTTTGGGGGTGGTTTTCGATGCCCGGTTGACTTGGCTGCCTCATATCCGGCAGCTCAAACAGACGTGTTGGCGGCATCTCAATGCACTCCGGTGTTTGAGCCACACCCGCTGGGGAGCCGACCGCTCTACCCTGCTACGGCTCTACCAGGCGTTAATTCAGTCCCGTCTGGATTATGGGTGCCTGGCATATGGCTCAGCCTCCCCGTCTGCGTTGCGGGTGCTGGACCCAATTCTCCACAGCGGGATACGCCTTGCCACTGGTGCTTTCCGCACCAGCCCTGTGGACAGCTTACTCGTGGAGGCAAGTGTCCCTCCCCTGCGGTTCCGACGCCAACGTTTGCTGGCCGCTTATGCTGCCCATGTTCTCAGCTCGCCCGGGCATCCAAAATATCGTCTCCTGTTCCCGCGATCGGTCGTCCATCTGCCAGATCGTCGGCCCCGGTCTGGTTGTACAATAGCGGTCCGCGTCAAAGAGCTTCTCTCTGGGCTTCAGGTTTTCACTGTTCCACCTACTTTCCGGGCTACTTTGCATACACCCCCATGGTGTGTTCGTCGCCCTTGCCTTCGGCTGGACCTGGCACAGGGCCCGAAGGACTCAGTCCCTCCAGAGGCCTTCCGCCGCCGCTTTTATTCTATCCTGGCCACGTATCAGGGCTCTGGTGTTGTCTACACTGACGGTTCGATGGTTGCTGGTCGTGTCGGGTATGCGCTCACTCTAGGGGACCATTCCGAACAACGTTCCTTGCAGGATGGCTGCAGCGTTTACACTGCTGAATTGGTCGCCATCTTTCGTGCCCTAGAGTATATCCGCTCCTGCTCAGGTGAGTCCTTCGTTATCTGTAGCGATTCCCTGAGCGGTTTACGAGCTCTCGACCAGTGTTTCCCTCGTTCTCGTCTGGTGATGGCTATCCACGAGTCTCTGCATACTCTTGCCTGTTGCGGCCGCTCTGTGGTCTTTGTGTGGACCCCCGGTCATGTCGGTATCCCGGGTAACGAACATGTTGACCGCCTGGCGAAAGAGGCCACCAGCAAGCCATCTCTGGACCTTGGCCTCCCAGAAACTGATTTGCGGGCAGTCTTCCGCCGCAAAATCTTGGCGCTATGGGACGATGAATGGCGCGAACTGACAATGTCCAATAAACTCCGTGCTGTCAAGGAGACGACGGCTGTGTGGCGGTCATCCCTGCGAGCCAACCGCAGGGACTCCGTCGTCCTTTGTCGGCTCCGCATTGGCCACTCCCGGCTAACACACGGTTATTTACTGCGCCGGGAGGACCCTCCTCTATGTCGCTGTGGGGCAGCTTTGACAGTGGCCCACATTTTGCTGGCCTGCCCCCTTTTAGCTGTGGTCAGGCAGACTTTTGCGCTGCCTGCTACGCTCCCTGCCCTTTTAACAGACGACTCCACTATGGCTGACTTAGTTTTACGTTTTATTCGGGCAGGGGGATTTTATCATTTACTCTGAGTGTTTATGTTTTATTTTATTGTTATGTATTGATTCTGGCCTTTGGCCTATGGTTTTCCACTGATTTTTTAATGTGTTTCTACGTGGTTGGCCTTTCCTTTTTTCTGTCTATGGTCGGCCAACCACCGTCACACTCTGTGTGGTTTTAGTTTGTTTTGTCTTGTCTTGTCTTTGTCTCAGTCTCTCTTGTTCTGTCTCGTCTGTGATCTCTTCTGTTCCTTGTTTTTATTCTCTGTGGGTGTTCTTTGTCTTTGAAAAAAGGGACCGATGACCATGGCAGTCTGGTCCCTTTAATCCCCCAAACCAACCAACCAACCAACTACGTCTTCCAGGAGAGCCTCCTCGCTCCAGAACGTGTTGCTCAGACGAATGCCAAACTCCAACTACTACTGCTGAGCCCGTTGTGCCGTGCGGTGCCCGCGTGCATTTTCCCGCGCTCGCCTGCCATCCACCTTTTACCGCCCTCTTACATACAGGGTATTCACCCGAGGTTTTGCATTCTACATATTCTAACACATTGCCTACGTATGGACCAGACGCACAGTTATAATTTTAAACATCTTACAACAGTCTCAACATTTGTTACATTTCAATTCAATCACAATACTACTTGACATTAGATATAAACATTAATTTTCACCTTGAAACTTATTTACAGTTTTCTTAACACAATGATATTAAACAAAAAAAAAAAAAACAAATGAAATCAGAACATCAATTACTCAAGTTTAACACCCCCTGCGGGTTCGGGGGTTAGAATAGGCCCGCGGTATTCCTGCCTGTCGTAAGAGGCGACTAAAAGGAGTCTCCAACGTTTCGGCCTTATGTGATGGTCCCCTCTCGGGTTTGACCTCCATCTATCTAAATTATTCCGAAGAGCGAGCCAATTGGGGAAGGGCACCTTACATGGTGCACTGTATCCTTCGTGCAATTAGACCTATAGCCGTCTTTCTCGTCGTTGCAATGGTGTCCCGCTCGTTTTCGATCTCTTGGGCGGTTACCACGCTGCACTATGCAGTGTTTCTTTTAACTGTGACGACGACCTTGGCCATTTTTGCACCTAAGATCCAGCACGGTAGCCAGTCCGTTGTGGTGGGGTCGCCATGTACCCTCTTGGTTGTAGCCCCCTGACAACACAGGGATCGCTCTACTGATGGCCGCGCCGTTCACTCCCCACGTATGCCAAGGAGTAGATGCCCATCTCCCTGGGGCATCAGGACTCCCGGCAATGGCCATCCTGCCAGGTGGCCTTTGCTGTGGCTGGGTGGCGCCCGTTGGGAGGGCCCTTGGTCGGAGTAGGTGGCATCAGGGCGGATGACCCGCAATGAAGCGTGGTACATCATCTATCGCTGGTGGGCCTCCACCAGCAGTCTCTAAGCGATCGAGGTCTAACCTCAACGGGAAGAAATTGGATCAGAGATCGTTTCCCTCCCTAGCTACTCCATGGGAGGAACGTCTTGCTAAAGAAGGCAGTGGCGAATATTCACCCCGGTACCTTGTGTGTACGCGGGTTGATGGAGAATCGTTCGTGTCGACCAAGCCCCAGTTTTTTGTGGAGCATTTAGAGGACAAGTTCGGGGAGGTGGAGGGCTTGTCCAAGATGCGCTCTGGCTCTGTGCTCATCAAAACGGCATCCTCTGCCCAGTCACGGAGGTTGCTCAATTGCGACAAGTTGGGGAATGTTTCAGTTACCATCACGCCGCATAAGAGTCTCAACATGGTCCAGGGTATTATATTCCACAGGGATCTTCTTCTGCAGTCCGACGATGAATTACGCGCCAACCTCGAACGACGAGGTGTTCACTTCGTCCGGCGCGTCCATCGGGGTCCGAGGGATAATCAGGTAGCCACCGGTGCCTTCATCTTGGCCTTTGGGGGTGATGTCTTACCCGAAAAGGTTAAGGTGATGGTTTACCGTTGTGATGTGAAACCATATATCCCTCCTCCGATGCGATGTTTTAAATGCTGGAAGTTTGGGCACATGTCATCTCGCTGTACTTCCAGCATCACGTGTCGGGATTGCGGACGTCCTTCGCATCCTGATACTCCATGTGCTCCACCTCCCATTTGTGTTAACTGTGGAGAACACCATTCCCCCTGCTCACCGGACTGTCAGATCTTCCAGAAGGAAAGGAAGATAATGGAATATAAGACCCTGGACCGCCTGACCTACACCGAGGCAAGGCGGAAATATGAGCGGCTACATCCCGTGCCCATGACATCCACCTATGCCGCTGCTGCACAAGCAGTCCGATCCTCTCCCGTGTCGTCACGTACTGTTGCCTCTCAGCTATGTCTCAATGAACCGGCCCCCTTGGTTGTGGGGGGCACTTCGCCCACTGTTGCTCCATCTACTCCAGGAGCAACACCACCCCAACCATCGGGGACATTCGTCCCCCCTTCCCAGCCGGAGAAGCGTAGGGCTTCTTCGGCTACTCTAACCAGGAAGGGGTCCCTTGGGGCCCTCCCTTCCCAGGCTTTGCCCAGTGTCAAAGCGGACACCCGCAAAGTTTTGAAACAACAACCGGTCGCTGGTCATAGGGCTTCACGGTCGTCGTCCGTCCCTGAGACTGACCCAGTGGGGCCCTCCCAGCCAGACCCTCCCAAGGCACAGCGTGCAAAGCCGTTGAAGAAAAAGGCTCCCAAGCATCCTGACATTGCGGTGGCACCTGTCCCACCGCAACCTTCAAACTCTGCGTCTGAGGACGAGTTGGAGATCCTGGCGTCCGCTGAGGACCTTGATCTCGCCAGTCCCTCCGACGCCATGGAAAGCACTGGCACAGGTGCTCACTTGGAGGCAGCAGGTGACCCAGCGGCGTAATCTGCCTTCCCAGTCCCGTCACGCCTTTCCCAGCCATGGACAACACCATCCTCCAGTGGAACTGCAGCGGTTTCTTCCACCATCTAGCTGAGCTCCGCCAACTTATCAGCCTTCACCCTTTCTTCTGCATTGCTCTCCAGGAAACTTGGTTTCCAGCAATGCGAACCCCCGCCCTCCGTGGCTATCGGGGTTATTATCAGAACCGAGCAGCTTACGAAAGGGTGTCTGGTGGCGTCTGCATATATGTTCTTCACACTCTGCACAGCGAGTCTGTCCCTCTCCAGACGCCTTTAGAGGCTGTCGCTGTACGCGTGTGGACGCCACAGGCTGTTACCGTCTGCAGTCTTCACATTCCACCGGATGGTGATGTCTCGCAGCATGTCCTGGCTGCACTGGTCGCCCAATTGCCGCCACCATTTCTTGCTATTGGGCGACTTCAACGCCCATAACCCTCTGTGGGGTGGGTCAGTGGCAACAGGTCGAGGCGCCATCGTTGAGCATTTATTGTCGCAGCTCGATCTCTCGCTGTTAAATGATGGTGCCTTCACACACTTCAGTGTGGCGCATGGCACCTACTCCGCCATTGACCTTTCAATTTGTAGCCACAGCCTCTTACCGTCTGTCCATTGGAGTGTGCATGACGACCTGTGTGGTAGTGACCATTTTCCGATCATTTTGTCACTACCACAGCGCCACTCTTCTGGGCGCCCTAGCAGATGGGCTATGAATAAGGCTGACTGGGACTTGTTCTCCTCCACTGCCGCTTTTGAGCATCTCGCTACCGATGACATTGATGCGGTGGTTCAATCGGTCACCACCGGCATCGTTACTGCCGCCGAATCTGCCATACCCCATTCCTGTGGGTCCCTTCGGCGGAAGGCTGTGCCTTGGTGGTCGCCTGAGATCGCTGAAGCGATTAAAGATCGCCGGCGGGCGCTCCAGCGTCACAAGCGACATCCCTCCCTCGACCACCTTATTGCCTTCAAACGGCTGCGTGCGCGGGCCCGCCTCCTTATCCGCCAAGGCAAGAAGGAGTGCTGGGAGCGGTATGTGTCCACCATTGGCCTCCATGTCACTCCCTTGCAGGTCTGGGCCAAGATTCGACGCGTCTACGGCTATCGGACCCCTGCCAGCGTCCCTGCGCTCTCACTGAATGGAGCCGTTTGTACCGACTCCGACGTCATTGCAAATCGCTTAGCAGAGCATTTTGCTATGAGTTCCGCTTCTGCGAATTACCCCCAGGCCTTCCGCTCCATTAAAGAGCGGATGGAACGTCGGAGCCTTTCTTTTCGCACCAACCACCCAGAATCTTACAATCCTCCATTTAGTGAGTGGGAATTTCGCAGTGCCCTCGCTGCTTGCCCTGATACCGCTCCTGGGCCAGATGGCATCCACTGTCAGATGCTGAAACACCTTTCAGTGGACTGCTAGCGGCGCCTTCTCGATCTTTACAACCGTCTTTGGGTCGAGGGGGAGTTTCCGTCGCAATGGCGGGAAGGCATTGTCATCCCCGTTTTGAAACCTGGGAAGACCCCTCTGGAGGTGGACAGCTACCGTCCCATTAGCCTCACCAACGTTCTTTGTAAGTTGCTTGAAGGGATGGTGAGCCGGCGCTTGCATTGGGTACTGGAGTCTCGGGGCCTTCTGGCTCCGTCTCAGGGTGGGTTCCGTAAAGGCCGCTCCGCCACCGACAATCTGGTGAGCCTGGAGTCGGCCATCCGTACTGCCTTTTCCCGCCGTCAGCACCTGGTCGCTGTCTTTTTCAACATGCGGAAGGCGTACGATACGACGTGGCGTCATCACATTCTTTCTACGCTTCATGGATGGGGTCTTCGGGGTCCTCTGCCGATTTTTATCCGCAATTTTCTGTCGTGTCGTACCTTCCGCGTGCAAGTCGCGGCCTCGTATAGTTCCTCCCACGTCCAGGAGAACGGTGTGCCACAGGGCTCTGTTTTAAGTGTCTGTCTGTTTTTAATAGCCATTAACGGGCTTGCTGCGGCCGTGGGAAATTCTGTCTCCGCTTCCCTGTATGCTGACGACTTCTGCCTTTATTACAGATCTACTGGCATTGCAGCTGTTGAACGTCGGCTACAGGGCGCTATCCGTAAGGCGCAGTCTTGGGCTGTAGCGCATGGTTTTCAGTTTTCGGCAGCCAAGACCTGCGTTATGCATTTCTGCCGGCGCCGAACAGTCCATCCTGAGCCGCGGCTTTATCTTGCCGACGAACTCCTTGCTGTGGTGGAGACCCACAGGTTTTTGGGGGTGGTTTTCGATGCCCGGTTGACTTGGCTGCCTCATATCCGGCAGCTTAAACAGACGTGTTGGCGGCATCTAAACGCTCTGCGATGCTTGAGCCACACCCGCTGGGGCGCCGACCGCTTTACCCTGTTGCGGCTCTACCAGGCGTTAATCCAGTCCCGTCTGGATTATGGGAGCCTGGCTTATGGCTCAGCATCCCCATCTGCGTTACGGGTGCTGGACCCGATTCTCCACAGCGGGATACGCCTTGCCACTGGTGCTTTCCGCACCAGCCCTGTGGACAGCGTACTAGTGGAGGCAGGTGTACCTCCCCTGCGGTTCCGACGCCAACGTTTGCTGGCCGCTTATGCTGCCCATGTTCTAAGCTCGCCCGGGCATCCAAATTGTCGTCTCCAGTTCCCGCGATCGGTCGTCCTTCTGCCAGATCGTCGGCCCCGGTCTGGTTGTACAATAGCGGTCCGCGGTCCGCGTCAAAGAGCTTCTCTCTGGGCTTCAGGTTTTCACTGTTCCACCTACTTTCTGGGCCACTTTGCATACACCCCCATGGTGTGTTCGTCGCCCTTGCCTTCGGCTGGACCTGGCACAGGGCCCGAAGGACTCAGTCCCTCCAGAGGCCTTCCGCTGCCGCTTTTATTCTCTCCTGGCCACGTATCAGGGCTCTGGTTGCTGGTCGTGTCGGGTATGCGCTAACTCTAGGGGACCATTCCGAACAACGTTCCTTGCAGGATGGCTGCAGCATTTACACTGCTGAACTGGTCGCCATCTTTCGTGCCCTAGAGTATATCCGCTCCTGCTCAGGTGAGTCCTTCGTTATCTGTAGCGATTCCCTGAGCGGTTTACGAGCTCTCGACCAGTGTTTCCCTCGTTCTCGTCTGGTGATGGCTATCCACGAGTCTCTGCATACTCTTGCCTGTTGCGGCCGCTCTGTGGTCTTTGTGTGGACCCCCCGTCACGTCGGTATCCCGGGTAACGAACATGTTGACCGCCTGGGGAAAGAGGCCACCAGCAAGCCATCTCTGGACCTTGGCCTCCCAGAGACTGATTTGCGGGCAGTCTTCCGCCGCAAAATCTTGGCGCTATGGGACGATGAATGGCGCGAACTGACAATGTCCAATAAACTCCGTGCTGTCAAGGAGACGACGGCTGTGTGGCGGTCATCCCTGCGAGCCACTCGCAGGGACTCGGTAGTTCTTTGCCGGCTCCGCATTGGCCACTCCCGGCTGACACACAGTTATTTACTGCGCCGGGAGGACCCTCCTGTATGTCGCTGCGGGGCGGCTTTGACAGTGGCCCACATTCTGTTGGCCTGCCCCCTTTTAGCTGTGGTCAGGCAGACATTTGCGCTGCCTGATACGCTCCCTGCCCTTTTAACAGACGACTCCACTATGGCTGACTTAGTTTTACGTTTTATTCGGGCAGGGGGATTTTATCATTTAATCTGAGTGTTTCTGTTTTATTTTATTGTTTTGTGTTGATTCTGGCCTTTGGCCTATGATTTTACACTGATTTTTTAATGTGTTTCTAAGTGGTTGGCTTTTCCTTTTTTATTTCTATGGTCGGCCAACCACCGTCAATCTCTATGTGGTTTTCGTTCGTTTTGTCTTGTCTTTGTCTCAGTCTCTCCTGTTCTGTATCGTCTGTGATCTCTTGTGTTCCTCGTTTTTATTCTCTGTGGGTGTTCTTTGTCTTTGGAAAAAGTGACCGATGACCATAGTAGTCTGGTCCCTTTAATCCCCCAACCAACCAACCAACTCAAGTTTAACGAAAAATCAGATGGAAAAAAATTATGTATATGTACAATAGTACAACGTCGTTGTTGTTACAAGAGGTTCTGTTGCTATTGCGAAATGGGCCATTGACATTGGGCAACCTTGACGTATGGATCCAGTCAATTGAATCTCTCTACTTAGTTGACCGTTTATCATTATTGGTGCTACACTGTTTTTCAGAATTTGTTGAATAATCCTCACGAAGCGTGGTGGGAATCCCATTACTTCCATGATACCAAGGAGATACTTACGATCTACTCTGTCAAACGCCTTCTCGAAGTCTAATGACACTAAAGCACATTTTATTCGGCATACATTTGCAGTTGATATTATATCCCTATATTCGCATATATTCTGATAGATGTTTCTGTCTTTGCCTACACATGTTTGGTACGCGCCAGTTACAGAGTTAATAACCATTTTTATTCTTCTTGCTAATACGCGGGCCATAATTTTGTAATCACTGTTGAGTAATGTTACTGGGTGAAGGGTTTTCAATCGCTTTGCTAAGTGAGTTTTTAGGAATTAGAACTATGATTCCTTCAGGAAATTCTTTGGGAGCGGCAACAGTGCCATTCATGATTTCGTTGTACATACATAGCAACTTGCCCCCAGGGGCTCAGCATTCATTTGCTGGGTACGGGCTTGGCGATCCCGGGGTTCCTGAGCTGGGGACTGGTACGCGCCGCCAGTCCCCTGTCACCGTAACCTCTCAGCATACTTCAACGACCACCGTGCGGCGCGGCGGTGAAATGTTGTGTGTCTCAGGGAATGGGGATCTTGGCTTGACCGACCGGATCGCGAGGATGGAATAAACCTCTATAACAAACCCCACAATCTCAAGGTGTGCTCCGCGCTGATGAGATGCATGGCTGTTGAGGTGGAACAGTCGATAGCGGGCAACCTCTGGGGAACCTGCCGCACCTCAGTTGTATAAGGCTTACCTAGGCACGCGGGGCTCTGTCTAGGTGGACTTCTAGTTCCCTAGCTGCTCGTGGGACCGAGATGGATCCTTCGAAATTCTCTTTTCTTCCTCCCAGCGGAAAGGGTGGGCCGCTGGAAGGTTCTAACACCCAGTCTCTTAAGAGGGCCCGTGCAGTCAGTCCCCCTGACTCCGGCGCTTCTTTGACAAGTCCTGTCTTAGGTAACAGAATGCATTCTGGTAATCCGAATGTGTTTCTCATTGTGAAACGGAAGGAGGGTAGTTTCGAGAAGGTTTCGCCCTTCTATATACAAAAGGGATTGGAGGGAATCTGTGGCTCCTTAAAATCGGTGAAGCGCTTACGTAATGGGACCTTGCTAGTGGAAACCTCCACTTCCCAGCAAGCAACTAACCTCCAATCTGCTAAATGCCTTGGAGAGTATGCCATAGACACCGAACTGCACAGCACCTTGAACTATAGCAAAGGTGTTGTGACATGCCGGGATCTAGCTGATATTCCGAAGGAAGAACTGCAACGTGAGTGGGCTCCGGAAGGTATTGTTGATGTCCAACACATCATGAAGAGGGTTGATGGCACTCTTGTCAAATCCGACTCCTTTATTCTGACCTTCAGTAGCACAACAATTCCTGAACATGTTAAAGCTGGCTTCCTTCGCCTTAGTGTGAGGCCTTATTTCCCGGCCCCAATGCGCTGTTTCAAATGCCAGCGTTTTGGGCATACCACCTTAGGCTGTAAAGGCGAAGCGACTTGTGGAAACTGTGGTCAGGCTGCTCATGAAGGAGTTGGTTGCTCGACTCCGGCTAAATGTATTAATTGCTCTGGGAACCACCCTGTTTGGAGTAGGGACTGCCTCATATTTTTAGAGGAACGCAAGGTACAGGAAATAAAAACAACCAAGCGTACCCCCTATGGTGAGGCCAAGAAGATTTATAAGTCGATGCAACCTCCCACATTTGCTACATCTTTTGCTTCCCTGGTACAGAAGCCTACTCCAAAAGTCGATGCCTCAACGCAGACTGAGGTGGTGAGTGTTGGCACTACCGCCTGTAGCTGCCAGTGCACTTGCAACGCCGCCAGTGTTCCAGAGCCAGTAGCCCCTACTCGAACGGCAGACAAAAGTACAGTGGCGGACTTGGTCCAGCCCCTCGCACCTCCCACAGCTGAGGTTGTCCCCAAGCCCAGTGCGCCACTTACCACTCCCACATCCGCTCCCCCGAAGTCCACCAAGCCACAGAAAGCTACTGTGCAGCAGCAACAGCGGGTCAAATCCCGTGGTAAACCATCTGACCATGCGGATGTTGTTTTACGCGAGGCTTCATCTGACTCTTCCCCAGAGTTGATGGAGTACGATGTATGTGTGGGGCAATCATCTCGTCCCACGCCTGCCCCTCCACCTGCTGCGGTCTCCCCACCCCGTCGGAGAGACAGGATGAAGGTGCTACCCCCAAAATAGATGGCTCCCATACTCCAGTGGAACTTGCAAGGGTTCAGGACGCATGTGGAGGAACTTCGTCTACTTTCTCAGGGTAGACCACTGTGTCCCTGTCTCCAGGAGACGTATTTCCATCCATCATACTCCCCTGAGATACGAGGCTATACACTCCACAAAAAGGACGACCTGCGTGGAGAGAGAGCTAGAGGAGGTGTAGGTATTTTCGTCAGGACGGTCTACCATTCCTCGCCTCTCTCACTTACGACGACTCTACAGGCCGTCGCTGTGTCCGTGCACGTGCGTCATCCATTGACTGTATGTTCACTTTACTTGCCCCCACATGGTGCTCTTGATGAAGCGGCCCTCACCGACCTTCTTACACAGCTCCCCCAGCCATTCATTGTTTGTGGTGATTTTAATGCCCACAATGTGCTTTGGGGCTCTGCAATTACCTGTCCCAGGGGTAGAGCAATTGAGAGGCTTCTCCTGTCATCCTGTGCCTACTTGCTAAATGGAGGACAGAGTACTCATTTCTGCCCCCTGCGGGTTCGGGGGTTAGAATAGGCCCGCGGTATTCCTGCCTGTCGTAAGAGGCGACTAAAAGGAGTCTCAACCGTTTCGGCCTTATGTGATGGTCCCCTCTCGGGTTTGACCTCCATCTATCTAAATTATTCCGAAGAGCGAGCCAATTGGGGAAGGGCACCTTACATGGTGCACTGTATCCTTTGTGCAATTAGACCTATAGCCGTCTTTCTCGTCGTTGCAATGGTGTCCCGCTCGTTATCGATCTCTTGGGCGATTACCATGCTGCACTCTGCAGTGTTTCTTTTAACTGTGACGACGACCTTGGCCATTTTTGCACCTAAGATCCAGCACGGTAGCCAGTCCGTTGTGGTGGGGTCGCCATGTACCCTCTTGGTTGTAGCCCCCTGACAACACAGGGATCGCTCTACTGATGCCTGCGCCGTTCACTCCCCATGTATGCCAAGGAGTAGATGCCCATCTCCCTGGGGCATCAGGACTCCCGGCAATGGCCATCCTGCCAGGTGGCCTTTGCTGTGGCTGGGTGGCGCCCGTGGGGAGGGCCCTTGGTCGGAGTAGGTGGCATCAGGGCGGATGACCCGCAATGAAGCGTGGTACATCATCTCTCGCTGGCGGCCAGCCGCCAGCAGTCTCTAAGCGTTCTCGGGCTCAATTTAATGCTGAAAAGTACAATCCGAAAACGTTCCCTTCTCTGGCCACGCCGTGGGAGGAACGTAAATCTCAGGATGGCAGTAGCACTTATTCGCCCCGATTCTTAGTTTGTACAAGAGCTGATGGGGAGTCTTTTCTCTCAACAAAGCCTCAGTTCTTCGTCGAGCATTTAGAGGACAAGTTTGGGGAGGTGGAGGGCTTGTCAAAAATGCGCTCTGGATCGGTCCTGATCCAAACGGCATCCTCTGCCCAGTCACGACGGTTACTTGCTTGTGACAAGTTGGGGGATGTTGCTGTTACGATCACACCGCATAAGAGTTTAAATATGGTCTAGGGAGTTATTTACCATAAGGACCTTCTTTTGCAGTCTGATGACGAGCTGCGCGCCAACTTAGAGCGCAGAGGTGTACATTTCGTCCGGCGCGTTCATCGGAGTCCGAAGGAAAATCAGGTAGCTACCGGTGCCTTCATCTTGGCCTTCGAGGGTGATACGTTACCGGAAAAGGTCAAGGTGATGGTCTACCGATGTGACGTCAGGCCCTATATTCCTCCCCCGATGCGGTGCTTCAAGTGCTGGAAGTTTGGCCATATGTCTTCCCGCTGCACTTCCAGCCTCACATGTCGAGATTGCGGACGCCCGTCTCATCCCGATACTCCATGTGCCCCGCCTCCCATCTGTGTCAACTGCGGGGAGCACCATTCACCTTGCTCGCCAGACTGCAGCATCTTCCAGAAAGAACGCAAAATCATGGAATATAAGACCCTGGACCGACTGACTTATACTGAGGCCAAGCGCAAATACGACCGATTACATCCCGTGCGAATGACGTCATCCTACGCCGCCGCTACAACACCTGTGCTCGCCCCATCAGTTTCACGACTTCCAGCCAGCTCGATAACCAGTAAGACTCCTCCTGCCCCCTTGCCAGTGGGGGGCTCTACCCACCGGGTTGCTCCTGCGCCACCTACCTCAGGGGCAACACCATCCCCCCCATCAGGGACGTCCGTCCCTGCTTCTAAGCCGGAGAAGTGTCCAACTTCTTCGGCTTCTCACGCTCGCAAGGGGTCCCTCGGGTCCCTCCCTTCCCAGGTTTCCACCAGTGGGAAGGCTGACGACCGCCAGTGGCGTAAGTGCCCGCAATCAGCTGGTCGACGGGCTTCACGATCCTCCTCAGTCCCGGAGACTGAATCGGTGAAGCCCTCCCAGCCAGTTAAACCCAAGGAGCAGCGTGAGAAATCAAAGAAGAAGAGCTCTAAGCCCAAGGAACTCGCGGTGGCAGCCACCCCACCGCCACCTTCCAGCTCTGCGTCTGAGGACGAGGTGGAGATCCTGGCGTCCGCTGAGGACCTAGAACTCGCCGGTCCCTCAGACGCCATGGATAACACTAGCACGGGTGCTCAATCGGAGGCAGCAGGTGACCCAGCGGCGTAATCTGCCTTCCCCGTCCCGTCACGCCTTTCTCAGCCATGGACAATACCATCCTCCAGTGGAACTGCAGCGGTTTCTTCCACCATCTTGCTGAGCTCCGCCAACTTATCAGCCTTCGCCCTTTCTTCTGCATTGCTCTCCAGGAAACTTGGTTTCCAGCGATGCGAACCCCCGCCCTCCGTGGCTATCGGGGTTATTACAAGAACCGGGCAGCTTATGAAAGGGTGTCTGGTGGCGTCTGCATATATGTCCTTCACACTCTGCACAGCGAGTCTGTCCCTCTCCAGACGCCTTTAGAGGCTGTCGCTGTACGCGTGTGGACGCCACAGGCTGTTACCGTCTGCAGTCTTTACATTCCACCGGATGGTGATGTCTCGCAGCATGTCCTGGCCGCACTGGTCGCCCAATTGCCGCCACCTTTCTTGCTATTGGGCGACTTCAACGCTCATAACCCTCTGTGGGGTGGGTCAGTGGCAACAGGTCGAGGCGCCATCGTTGAGCATTTATTGTCGCTGCTCGATCTCTCGCTGTTAAATGATGGCGCCTTCACACACTTCAGTGTGGCGCATGGCACCTACTCCGCCATTGACCTTTCAATCTGTAGCCATAGCCTCTTACCGTCTGTCCAATGGAGTGTGCATGACGACCTGTGTGGTAGTGACCATTTTCCGATCTTTTTGTCACTACCACAGCGCCACTCTTCTGGGCGCCCTAGCAGATGGGCTATGAATAAGGCTGACTGGGACTTGTTCTCCTCCACTGCCGCTTTTGAGCCTCTCTCTACCGATGACATTGATGCGGTGGTTCAATCGGTCACCACCGGCATCGTTACTGCCGCCGAATCTGCCATTCCCCATTCCTGTGGGTCCCCTCGGCGGAAGGCTGTGCCTTGGTGGTCGCCTGAGATCGCAGAAGCGATTAAAGATCGCCGGCGGGCGCTCCAGCGTCACAAGCGACACCCCTCCCTCGACCACCTTATCGCCTTCAAACGGCTGCGTGCGCGGGCCCGCCTCCTTATCCGCCAAGGTAAGAAGGAGTGCTGGGAGCGGTATGTGTCCACCATTGGCCTCCATGTCACTCCCTCGCAGGTCTGGGCCAAGATTCGACGCGTCTACGGCTATCGGCCACCTGCCAGCGTCCCTGCGCTCTCACTGAATGGAGCAGTTTGTACTGCCTCCGACGTCATTGCCAATCGCTTAGCAGAGCATTTTGCTATGAGTTCCGCTTCTGCGAATTACCCCCAGGCCTTCCGCTCCATTAAAGAGCGGATGGAACGTCGGAGCCTTTCGTTTCGCACCAACCACCCAGAATCTTACAATGCTCCATTTAGTGAGTGGGAATTTCGCAGTGCCCTCGCTGCTTGCCCTGATACCGCTCCTGGGCCAGATGGCATCCACTGTCAGATGCTGAAACACCCTTCAGTGGACTGCCAGCGGCGCCTTCTCGATCTTTACAACCGTCTTTGGGTCGAGGGGGAGTTTCCGTCGCAATGGCGGGAAGGCATTGTCATCCCCGTTTTGAAACCTGGAAAGAACCCTCTGGAGGTGGACAGCTACCGTCCCATTAGCCTCACCAACGTTCTTTGCAAGTTGCTTGAACGGATGGTGAGCCGGCGCTTGCATTGGGTACTGGAGTCTCGGGGCCTTCTGGCTCCGTCTCAGGGTGGGTTCCGTAAAGGCCGCTCCGCCGCCGACAATCTGGTGAGCCTGGAGTCGGCCATCCGTACTGCCTTTTCCCGCCGTCAGCACCTGGTCGCTGTCTTTTTCGACATGCGGAAGGCGTACGATACGACGTGGCGTCATCACATTCTTTCTACGCTCCATGGATGGGGTCTTCGGGGTCCTCTGCCGATTTTTATCCGCAATTTTCTGTCGTGTCGTACCTTCCGCGTGCAAGTCGCGGCCTCGTATAGTTCCTCCCACGTCCAGGAGAACGGTGTGCCCCAGGGCTCTGTTTTAAGTGTGTGTCTGTTTTTCATAGCCATTAACGGGCTTGCTGCGGCCGTGGGAAATTCTGTCTCCGCTTCCCTGTATGCTGACGACTTCTGCCTTTATTACAGCTCTACTGGCATTGCAGCTGTTGAACGTCAGCTACAGGGCGCTATCCGTAAGGCGCAGTCTTGGGCTGTAGCGCATGGATTTCAGTTTTCGGCAGCCAAGACTTGCGTTATGCATTTCTGCCGGCGCCGAACAGTCCATCCTGAGCCGCGGCTTTATCTTGCCGACGAACTCCTTGCTGTGGTGGAGACCCACAGGTTTTTGGGGGTGGTTTTCGATGCCCGGTTGACTTGGCTGCCTCATATCCGGCAGCTCAAACAGACGTGTTGGCGGCATCTCAATGCACTCCGGTGTTTGAGCCACACCCGCTGGGGAGCCGACCGCTCTACCCTGCTACGGCTCTACCAGGCGTTAATCCAGTCCCGTCTGGATTATGGGTGCCTGGCATATGGCTCAGCCTCCCCGTCTGCGTTGCGGGTGCTAGACCCAATTCTCCACAGCGGGATACGCCTTGCCACTGGTGCTTTCCGCACCAGCCCTGTGGACAGCTTACTCGTGGAGGCAGGTGTCCCTCCCCTGCGGTTCCGACGCAAACGTTTGCTGGCCGCTTATGCTGCCCATGTTCTCAGCTCGCCCGGGCATCCAAATTATCGTCTCCTGTTCCCGCGATCGGTCGTCCATCTGCCAGATCGTCGGCCCCGGTCTGGTTGTACAATAGCGGTCCGCGTCAAAGAGCTTCTCTCTGGGCTTCAGGTTTTCACTGTTCCACCTACTTTCCGGGCTACTTTGCATACACCCCCATGGTGTGTTCGTCGCCCTTGCCTTCGGCTGGACCTGGCACAGGGCCCGAAGGACTCAGTCCCTCCAGAGGCCTTCCGCCGCCGCTTTTATTCTATCCTGGCCACGTATCAGGGCTCTGGTGTTGTCTACACTGACGGTTCGATGGTAGCTGGTCGTGTCGGGTATGCGCTCACTCTAGGGGACCGTTCCGAACAACGTTCCTTGCAGGATGGCTGCAGCGTTTACACTGCTGAATTGGTCGCCATCTTTCGTGCCCTAGAGTATATCCGCTCCTGCTCAGGTGAGTCCTTCGTTATCTGTAGCGATTCCCTGAGCGGTTTACGAGCTCTCGACCAGTGTTTCCCTCGTTCTCGTTTGGTGATGGCAATCCACGAGTCTCTGCATACTCTCGCCTGTTGCGGCCGCTCTGTGGTCTTTGTGTGGACCCCCGGTCATGTCGGTATCCCAGGTAACGAACATGTTGACCGCCTGGCGAAAGAGGCCACCAGCAAGCCATCTCTGGGCCTTGGCCTCCCTGAGACTGATTTGCGGGCAGTCTTCCGCCGCAAAATCTTGGCGCTATGGGACGAGGAATGGCGCCAACTGACACTGTCCAATAAACTCCGTGCTGTCAAGGAGACGACGGCTGTGTGGCGGTCATCCCTGCGAGCCAACCGCAGGGACTCCGTCGTCCTTTGTCGGCTCCGCATTGGCCACTCCCGGCTAACACACGGTTATTTACTGCGCCGGGAGGACCCTCCTCTATGTCGCTGTGGGGCAGTTTTGACAGTGGCCCACATTTTGCTGGCCTGCCCCCTTTTAGCTGTGGTCAGGCAGACATTTGCGCTGCCTGCTACGCTCCCTGCCCTTTTAACAGACGACTCCACTATGGCTGACTTAGTTTTACGTTTTATTCGGGCAGGGGGATTTTATCCTTTACTCTGAGTGTTTATGTTTTATTTTATTGCTATGTATTGATTCTGGCCTTTGGCCTATGGTTTTACACTGATTTTTTAATGTGTTTCTACGTGGTTGGCCTTTCCTTTTTTCTGTCTATGGTCGGCCAACCGCCGTCACACTCTGTGTGGTTTTAGTTTGTTTTGTCTTGTCTTTGTCTCAGTATCCCTTGTTCTGTATCGTCTGTGATATCTTCTGTTCCTTGTTTTTATTCTCTGTGGGTGTTCTTTGTCTTTGGAAAAAGGGACCGATGACCATGGCAGTCTGGTCCCTTTAATCCCCCAAACCAACCAACCAACCATTACCGAAGTCAATATTCGTCATACGAAGTGCTGTCGGTGGAAAATCCTTTTTCACATGTATGTTCCGGCAATGATGTATCCATCGTGTTCTGTTGATCTCTTGGGGCAGGAGTCTGTTCCGATCCTCCAGTTTCATTCAATTCTTCATCTTGATTCATTTCCTCCGATTCATCAGCCCAGGTCTCTTTTTCTGCGTTTCTAGTATCTGGGAAAACCTTGTCTGCATCGAAATTTGCTAGCAGCTTCAACCTCTCGTGTGACGAATGGTTTGTTGACATGGGGCATGGTGTATTTGATTTGGCTTGCAAGGGGTCAGGTGCCTGCATACTCAGAACCGGATTACTATGTTGTTCTTCATGCAGTTTGTTGCTCATCTGCTTTGCTTTTTCTCTCAATGGCGGTGCCAGTTGTTTGGCGCCCTTATGAGCTAGTCTCCTCTTTTTATGTTTCCTTGGAGGACTGACTCTTGGGGGGGTTTCATCGTTTTCCATTACCTCTTGGGTTTCTTGCGCTCGGTCCTGTTCTCTGGCAAGTGATGGGTTGGTTTCCTTGTGGTTTTCTGGAGACTGCTCATTCTGAAGGACTATAACCGGTTCAGGAGTTTGTTCTATTTGAACAGAGATATTTGGTTCTTTTTCTGGACTCTTTGGCTGTGTTGTCACCGTCGAGTCGCTAACTTCCATTATCACTTCATTGTCCCGAGCTGCATCATCCTGAGTAGCGCCCCAGTAGCGTCAGGAGCTTCACGCGTATGGAGTTGTCCAGCGGCTGCCGCTTCATAAGTTAAAGGCAATGTTGACATGGCTGGGGGTCTCACTGCTTCGTCCGCGGGTAGATGGGCCACTCGCCGTTGTATACACTGCGAGCGGACATGGCCTGTGCCGCCGCAAGACGCGCAGGTTCTTGGCTGCTAATCATATATTACTATAGCCCGATAACCACAAACATTCATATACGAGGGTATGTGCTTGTGTAAATCCACCGGCAGTTGCCTGATACCATTCAAGGCAGGGAACTTGTGAGCAGGAGACCACTTTTCTGCAAAATTGCTAATTATTCTCCCATAAGGAGCTATCACGAAATTGATCTGCTCAGCGGTGATTTCAAATGGCAGCTCAAAGATACGGACAGTCCTTAATCCAAAGCCAGCATGCGTAACACGAACTTCACTAACATTGCCATCGTGATGTTTGAACTTAAATGTTCCGCCACTAGATTCAACAATTTAGTCACACAATTCCGTGTTTTTAAGCTTGATATACACAATGCTACTCACAATTGAAAGGTGAATACCTATGACACCCTCAAACGAAATTTTCACAACTTCCTATAACCATGTCTCAATTTCGAACGAATTTGGTCTCTGCCCTTTCTGGTCAAAAATAAATTTCAATGTGTCTCTTCTATTAGGCTGATCCATCTCTCCTTCTAATATGAATTCATTAAGAGTCTCAAATAACGCAGCTAACTACTGCAACAGGTGCTCGACTTACTGAGCGGAGCGCAGCAGACCGCAGCGCACAGCACACACCGGAGGTCCGCACACCACGGCCGCCAAGGGCCGACTCGTCTAATGCCAAGCTGCAGTGCAGCCGACCAAGCTCCCACTCGGGAATCGTTTAACGACAGCATCCGTCCACGTCGATATCCGATCGGGTCTAAATCACCGGCCCACTTATTTGCTGCAGGAACAAGCATTCTATCGACATGCAGTGTCGTCTAATGCAAATGAGAAAGGTGCTGTGCATTCTTTTTCACGACTTACTGCAACGAGGCGTACAGCTCGATACGCTACACTGATATTGCTTGCAAGGATTTTGACGTTCCCCCTAGCCCAAGATTGTCCTGCTGTTTGCGATGGAGCTTGGTGGATTATTATAGGCTCGCTACGTTAAAATGACTGCGACAGGTATGCACTTAAATATAAATAAGAACTCGTCGTTCGCAAATACCAACATACTCTTTGCTGGAGCCGAAATTTGATTAGTTTATAGATTTCGAAATGATGTTTAATTCGAAGGGCATACGCTATGGAATGTTGTGCGCTTTCATCTGGTAGGCAGTTTTGTCTCGTATTTCATACACACGCTATCTGCCACGTACACGCGTCGTTGTTACTACTGAGTGGCGTTTCGCACGGAGGAGTGACCGCAAACGCGTGCTTTACGTAAAATGCTTCGACGAGGATGGGACTCGAACCCACGCGTGCAGAGCAAATTGGATTAGCAGTCCAACGCCTTAACCACTCGGCCACCTTTTTTTTTGCCTCCCTTCTCCCCACACAGCCCATCCATACGCTCACCTTTTTGTGCCTTCTTCGGCTAGCTTCTGCGCTTTATTAGTTGAAGTTTTTTTTATTTTTATTTTAAATTAATTTTTATTTTTTTTCCGTGGTCATATATCTCAGGCTCACATCCTCTCAAGCTCGTCTTCTCGTAGTAATAGCATGAATGTTTCCGTTTCTTTCTGCGTTTGGCGGTGTTTCAGTTTCCTGAAGGCGTGATTCAAAATTGTCATCTCTTAGAGTTGAGAGCATGGTCGCCGAGAATGCAGCCGTCCTGTGTTCTTGCAGTTATTGAGTAAAAGTAACTTGGTATGATGGAGACAAAAACAACAAGATCAGAGGTTTCACTTTCAGCACCGTAAATAATAAACAGAAAGTAAAGTTCCGTATAGATGAAAGATGGGTATCTAGAAAGTAATACTGCCTCGTCTGTGTTAAACCTCGTCAAATTAAAATATACATGTCTTCTGAGTAACGTAAAAAACCATAAATAAATACTGGCCCCAGAAGTTTGTGATCCTGTTAGCATGCTGCTTCTCTTTGACCTTAGGTGCACACATTGTACAACCCAGGAAGCAATGCGTCCTGAGAACTGACAAATGGATACCCTGACAATAGAAGAAAGAAAGCAATGATCGTTCTCATTGGTGCGTACACTTAAAGCTTCCCATCATTCAAAGCAACGGTGAGAAAATTCTGAAATTTTTCTTTATACTTTCGTAATCGTTTGATCGCGTAACATTCGGCAATAAGATACATATGAAAATCAGAAAGTGTAGGCTTTTTGTCTTCAGCATATAATATAGGTACTGTCCAATTAACCAGGTATAGCTATTATTTTTAGATTTCGGAAATAATTGCCAGTCCTGTTGGGATATATCTTGCAGTTGTATTGCGGATGGCGTCGTTCTATTAATATGAGCCAGTTTCATTCTCGTCCAATTCCAGATTTGCGTCTGATCTCTGCAGTGTAAGATGTGTTGCAATGTTTCCACATGGCCACATGTGTCGCAAGATGGTGTAGGTCGTAAGTGAATCTTACACAATTTCTCCCCCGTGGGCATCACCTCGTTCACAACATCATACCACACCGAACGAACTCGGGAATGAAGAAGAGGAGTGCTGATATTCATCCAAATTTGTCGCCAGTTCGTGCCAGGATACTTCATTTCTATAGAGTTATTCTGTTGCCGATTCGTAAATACACTGTAGACAGCCGCAGCAGTGAGTGGTTGCAGGTGTTGATGCAAATAGCTGCACTCCACGTAATATCGGCGAATATGAACGAGCTCGGGATGGATAGATCCAACATTTATCGGTGGCGTCATATCCGGTGGTCGTAACTGCTGGAATAGACGTGCTGTATGACCTGTCTGACTACATCGTAAGATCCTTGATGTTCGAGCTAGAAAAATCGCTAAGCACTGCAATTCAACGTCTTTAAGGGCTAGACCACCTTTATACTGAGGTAAAGCGGTATCCTTGAAAGCGACTTTAAAAATATTACCTCGCCAAATGTACCAGCCTGCAAGGGCTAAAATTCTGTTTGCAATATCAATAGGAATAGGGAGAACAACGGTAACATGGTAAATCTTGCTGAGAACATAATAATTGACGAAATGTGCTCTCTGAATCCTGTCTAAACACCGCATATTGTGCTCTCGAATCAAAGCTCGAAGGACGTTGAGCTTCTGTTCCCAATTCACTCTCACCATTTCCCGTGGATTCGGAGTGAGATTCAAACCAAGGTGCTTGAGCTGGGTGGTTGCATCTAACCAATCAGTGTTCGCGAAGCGAGGCTGCAGACCTAAATGCAAGACTTTGGATTTCCTTTCGTTAAGGCGTGCACCGCAGGCGCTGGCATACCGGTGTACAAGCCGTCGCACGGTAGCGAACTCTTCGTCGTTGTTGATAAGGACGCTGATATCGTCCGCATAGGCATGACAGACGGTCTTTGTATTCAGCGTTTGAAGACCCGGTAAGGTGACGCAAAACGTCTTCAGCAGTGGCTCTATAGCAATGGCGAAAAGAGTCGCAGAAAGCGAGCACCCTTGTCGCAAACCTTGTTGAATTGGCACAGGGGCTGTTAACTGGCCGTTGAATTTCACGCGGGAAGACGTATTGCAGATACAGTTCCTTATTATCTGTACGAAATGCTGGTTGAAACCCAGTTTTTCCAGCGTTCTGAACAGAAATCCGTGGTTAGTCTTATCAAATGCCTTGTCGAAGTCAAAAAAGACTATTGCCAACGCGGTCTCGCAAATCCAAGTCACGCAATATCTCGGTATTCGCACAGGGCGTCGATCATTGAACGACCAGTAACCACATTCATTTGGTAAGAACCAAGTACTTTACTAAGGACTGGCTTGAGTCTGGCATTCACAATCCTAGTAAAGATTTTGAAATCTGCATTGAGTAGGATGATTGGTCGTAAGTTATTGAGTGAAGTCCCCTGTGACGGTTTGGATACTAAGACTATCACGCCTTCAGTGAACTGCGGTGGAAAAGCAGTATTCGTTAACAATTCATTATACATGATAGTCAGTTCGTCGCCGAAAACATCCCAGTACCGAAGATAAAATTCAACCGACAAACCGTCTGATCCTGCAGCTTTCCCTTTCGCCGCAGACGTAATGATTGATTTCACTTCGAAGTTAGTAATGTTTGCCAGGAGCTGTGCATGGTCGTCCGGATCCATCGTTGCCGTAACGTTAGACGAAAAATCCTCACCAGCCTCTACATCTGTGTCAGGCAGTGAGTAAAGTTGCCGGAAATGATTCCGAATAAAAGTATTAAGCTCGGCTTGCTCATCATAAACACGACCGTCGTCATCTGTCAGTTGAGTAATGATTTTGTCTGCCTCTTTAAACTTCGCGTATGACGTGGTACAAAGACGCCGACTCGTTAAAGGTGTCATCGAAAGCGTGTGCCCGGACTTGGGCTCCTGCCAGTCTCTCACGAACCAAGGCGGTGATTTTGGCTTTGGTACGTTTAATACGAAGGAGATTGCCAGGCAGTGCAGAGGAATCGTTATACAACTGGCGGAGAGCGGTAAAATAAAACTCCAACATCTGTTTCTTCCAGTACGCCTTAGCCATGGCAAATTGACAAATACATTTCTTTATGTGCGGTTTCACTAGCTCCTCCACCAATGAACACGCTCCCTGTATCTTTGTCGTCGCTGGAGGCACCATTGCCACGTGGCAATAAGATCCTTCTTCTAGTCGCCGTCGTCCAACAGTGCGACGTTCAGTTGCCATACGCCTCGACCCAAAAAGGTTTTCTGCGAGACATGCCTAAGCGTTATGTGATACGCACAGTGGTCGCTAAAGTTAACAGGCCATATTTCACAATCCCTGGCAGTGCTTAAAATGTCTTTAGATACATAGAACCAATCCAGACGACTAGCGGAGGCAGCGGTAACATAAGTATATCCGGTCACCTGCGGGCGAAGTGAGCGCCAGGTATCTTATAAGTCCAGCCCATCAATTAAATCTCGCAACTCCAAACTAAAATTAAAATTCGGACACTGGTCTTCTCTGCGTAAAACACAATTAAAATCGCCGCCCAATAAAATCTTCGAACAACCACAGGATAATAATGGCACAATTTCATCGCGATAAAAAATACTCCTATCCCGTCGGCCTGTAGATCCAGTCGGGGCATAGACGCTGATCAAAAGCAAATCTTCGAATAGGACCACAATCCCACTGCCCGTTTCTAAAATCGCTCGAGGTCTACAAGCGATGCCCGCTTTAAACAAAATTGCAGTCCCTGCCTCATCGCCAATATTGATGATGGCCTCATAATCTGTCACATTCCCTACCTTGGTTGTCACGACTTCTTGTAGGAAAACGATATCTATATCGGCGGCATGCAGATAGTCAGTCAAACATTTTTATTTTACATCAGATGTTATTCGATTTATATTAGCAGTTGCAATTTTGTAATCCCGCATAAGAAGGGTGATGCCATGTTAATGAGTATCGTCAGCCCAGGAAGGCTGCCTGCTCGACCCCGGCGGGTGGGTGGTATCCATAAATTCATCGGGTCCAGAACTGTCAACTTTCATCCCCATATCGGCCTCCTCTGAATGCTGCACGACCTGTAATACATCGTCTGTGACGATTCTCTCACATTCATCCGTCCGGAACTGCTTGATAGTACGCTGCAGTTTCTGTTCAAGAGTACGAGTTTCCTCTTCACTCTGCTTACGGACCGATTTCTTTTGTCGTCCTTTCTTCTGAGGACGGGCGTCCTCGACTTGTTGTTGTCAGATTTCGCAGCGGTAGGGGTAGCTCCCGTGGGAGACTGTTCTTTGCCGGAAAATACGCTTACTGGAGAAGACACTTCAAGGAGATGGGAAACTCTCGGCTGGTCACCAGAGTCCTCAGGTGTAAGACTCTCCACGGATGGGTGCATATGTGGATCGGGAAACCGAGGCGGAAGTTCCACACGCACCACGCCAGCATCGGAAGGGCGCGAATTTCCGGCCCCGTCGTTTGCATAGTTTTCCACGTCAGGAGCAACGGGCATTCGGCTCGCCGTAGCTGTGTTTACATCGGCGGCGGTCACGTCTGGCACAACCTCAGCCGCGTGCAGCTGTGGCGCGCTAACGACAGACGGACCGACAAGGCTCTCGGCATACGTCGGCCTATTACCATCCTGCCCAGCTGCAAGGGCATCACGTTGTCGTAAAACACGACGCACTGGTTTAGCACGGGGACACGCGGCCTTCATATGTTCCGGTGAACCACAAAGTACACATGTACGTGGTTGCCCTTCGTACATAACGAGTGCCCGAAAGCCTTGAACCACGACATTCGACGGGATTTGCTTGGATAGGTCAATTCGCGCTACCCTGACACCATTATCCACATTGAAGTGTTGAAGTCCACTCCACTGCTCTTGGTGAATTTCCAATACGTTCCCACACTGGGACAGACATTGCCGAATACGTACAAGTTCAATTTCAAATGGTAGGTTGAATACACGGACCGTGCGCAGGCCTAACCCAGCACGGTTAACGAAACTTCACAAATTTCACCATCAGAATTAACGAACTCGGCAGTACCCTTAGTTAAATCCATTACACGTATACAAGGCTCGTCACTAACATGTTTCACGTAGACGGCATTCGCCAGAAAATCGTATGAAAATCATAAAACTTCCTCGTCTTTAAGACCCAATCTGTCGAAGAAGAAATCGACTAATTCGGGGACATGTGGTCGGCCATAACCGAACGGGAATTGGAAACGCAACGTGTAACGGCGTAACTGATCATCCATGGCAAAGGCCATGATGTACTCACAAGGCCCAACCAGCTGCAGGCGCCGCCAACACGCGCGGAGCGAGCACTCCGGCAGGTCTGCACACGGCCGCTGCTGTAACGGAACTGAGCCACCTCGTCTGCTGGAACTACAGCTGTGTCTTTGGCGAGTGCTTGCGGAAAGAAGACATTTGTAGATTCTAAAATGCATTCAAGACATCGTACTGGGCCGGTG
Organism: Schistocerca serialis cubense; assembly: GCF_023864345.2. Lineage (NCBI taxonomy): Eukaryota > Metazoa > Arthropoda > Insecta > Orthoptera > Acrididae > Schistocerca > Schistocerca serialis. The sequence goes on from NC_064639.1 coordinate 510,649,890, forward strand.
TTAACGTCTAATGCCAAGCTGCAGTGCAGCCGACCAAGCTCCCACTCGCGAATCGTTTAATGACAGCATCCGTCCACGTCGATATCCGATCGGGCAAAACCACCGGCCCACTTATTTACTGCAGGAATAAGCATTGTATCGTCATGCAGTGTCGTCTAATGCAAATGAGAAAGGTGCTGTGCATTCTTTTCCACGACTTACTGCAACGAAGCGTACAGCTCGATACGCTACACTGATATTGCTTGCAAGGTTTTGACGTTCCCCCTAGCCCAAGATTGTCCTGCTGTTTGCGATGGAGCTTGGTGTTTGGGCGGCCACTAGCGACGGATGTCTGCAAAGTCAGGTCTCTCCAGTAGGCCCTGCCAAATCGCTTCAGTTGTGCTACAGGTGGATTATTATAGGCTCGATACGTTAAAATCACTGCGACAGGTATGCACTTAAATATAAGTAAGAACTCGTCGTTCGCAAATACCAACATACTCTTTGCTGGAGCCGAAATTTTGTTGGTTTGTAGATCTCAAAATGATGTTTAATTCGAAGGGCATACGCTATGGAATGTTGTGCGCTTTCATCTGGTAGGCAGTTTTGTCTCGTATTTCATACACACGCTGTCTGCGACGTACACGCGTCGTTGTTACTACTGAGTGGCGTTTCGCACGGAGAAGGAGTGACCACAAACGCGTGCTTTACGTAAAATTCTTCGACGAGGATGGGATTCGAGCCCACGCGTGCAGAGCACATTGGATTAGCAGTCCAACGCCTTAACCACTTTTTTCTTTTTTTGTTTTTTTTGTTTTTCCTGTTAATGACCCAGGGCAGGTCGGTGGAGGCGCGGTGGGCAGGGGTCGTATCCCGAGGCCTGGCCATGACGTCTCCTCCTCCCTGCACTGGATCACAGTGTTACTAATACGATGTAATTGTCCTTGAATCGTAGTCTTATGATACTTATATGTGGACATGGGGCCTAGGAGTCGTTGTCTATCCAAACAGGTAAAAGCTTGACAGGAAGGCAAAATAACTAAAAGCTAGCGAGAATGTCTTCCCTATCATGAAGGTAGTTTAGTATGCCCCTATACCGGTGCCAATAGTGAATCTGGCGCAGGAGCGATCAATAGAAATGGAATCCTAACCAACCCCCTGCTTTTCGAAAACAATACTCAGCATATTCGCAAAGTCCCTCTTAAGATGTGGGAAAGATTGCTGCGTCCAGTACTCATGAAGCATGTAACCAGTAAACGAAATAGAATCGGAAATACCATCACCATCAACCACTGAAAAAATGTAACGGCCAAGAAGCCACATAATGGTGTTGTTCTTGGTCCGGAGATAAAAAACCGTGTCCGGCCAGCAGAGAATATCAGTTGTAAATGTCGATTCCGAGCTCCTGGTGAGTAAAGCCAATTGTCGGCGCAGCCAGTACCACATGCGAAGACGGTCAGCGCAGGTAAATCTGTGTTGGAGTGTATCAACACAACCACACGTTTGACAAAGCGGAGAGACACACAAACCTATACGATGAAGTCGTTCGTTCGTAGGAATCAGCTGATTAACTACCTTATACCATAGGGAGGCAACAGTTGCTGAATGAACGGGTAAGCTAATATTCGTCCATATGTTACGCCAATTAAAGCGGGGATATTGCAAAACAATCGGGTTGGAAGAAGAAGACCTGTGCCATTTGTCAAGCAGTGTTCGCGTAGTAAAAACAGGACGACGTTGTAAGTGGAGATCCAGGTAACTAATCTCAATGTAGAAGTCCCGAACATGCCGTAGCTTCACATTTAGAGGCCCAACGTTAATAGGCGGTGACAAGCTCGCAGGACGAACGACATGGAATAATCGCGAAGTAACAGTCGGGGACTCAGAAAATAAAAGATGGAGGGTTCGCTTAACATAAAGGGCAGCAGCCTTGACACGGACATCGGTGAACGACAAGCCGCCCTCAAGACGCGGCTTCGTAAGAACAGCACAACGTAATTTAAAAATGTGCCCCCGCCAAATATATCTGTTAATAAGCTGGACCATTTTTGCACCCTGCAGTCGGGGAAGCGGAAACAACTGAGCGACGTAATATACTTTACATAAAACATAAGTGTCTAATACACGCTTTTTTTGCAGTAGCGGTATCGAACGCCATGAGTGTTCTAATAAAACACCTGGAAGGTTGGAAATGGCCACTTGCCAATTTTTTGCAGCCATACGAAGAGGACACCGTTCAAGATAGATGTTCAACAGCCGTAACCCACGAAACAACCACACGTTCAAAGCCCCGCAAATTCAGGAGTTTGTTTTTACGGGGGTTGATACGAGAACCTGAGGCCGCAGAAAATTTATCTAGTTCCATTTTAAACGGCGGCACTTCTGCGGCGGAACGAAGCAAAACAACCAAATCATCAGCATTAGCTGTTGCTGTCAGGGTAACCCCAGAAATCGTAAGACCACGAAGTGTCGAGTTGAGACGAGTGAGAAGTGGTTGAAGGGAGAGAGCGTAAAGGGTCATGGGTAAAGGGCTACCTTTCGGGACGCCACGTTTAATATCAATGACCTTCGTCAGCTGGCCATTAATGTCAATCTTAGCAGAAATGCCAGTCGTCATATTCTTAAGTACCAACAGCGCCTTTTCATTAAAACCGAGTCGGCGCAGCAGAAGCTCTAAAAACGAATGGGACACACGATAGAAAGCCTTACTAAAATCAACAAATAAAAGCGCACAGGAAATATTGGTGACAGCGACAATCGACACGACATCACGATACCCCGCCAGAGGAGTCAATATGGAGCGCCCTGGAAAGCAGCTTTGACAAGGAGTTATCACAGGTGTAAGCAAGAGGGATAGACGTGCATTAACAGCCCTAGCAGCCGTCTTATTATCAAAATTTAAAAGGGTTAAAGGACGAAAGTCACTAGCTGTCTTCAAACCAGCAGATTTTGGTATCAGGACAACCGTACCTCTCTTGAAATCGGCTGCAATTGTGCCACCATTCAAGATTTCATTTACAATATCCGTAAAAACAGGCCCTATAATAGTCCAAAAGCGAACAAAAAACTCCTTAGGAAGGCCATCCGGACCAGGAGATTTGTGAGATGGTGAACAAGCAGTGAAAGCTGAAATTTCGTCTGCAATAAAAGGAGCTAAAAATTCCGTATTATGGTCATCTGTTAAAACTGATGGGATAGCAGTTAAAATCTCGTCAACATCAAGCGGATCAGAATCAGCCACAGCATACAAGGTCTCATAGTAGCAGGTAAGTTCATGGGTTATTTGATTCTGGAGGGTAAGCCGGCGACCATCAGCTGCCATAAGGCCGTCAATCAATACACGTCGACGGTTCTTTTGGTGACGAAACAGATGGTACATAGAAGTCATTTCATATGCTAAGGTGGCCGGGGGTTTAGATTTAATCTTCAATCCTTCCATCTGAAGTCGTTTAATACTAAGGAGCTTGGCTTTAATTTTCCGAATCTCAGAAAGGTGGGCACATGTCATTCTAGAAGTATCATAAAGTCCGCGAAGCACCGAATAATAATAATACTCAAAAGTCAGTTTCAGATCACGCGCTCTATTATAACTGGAGGACATTAAAGTGCGACGTAGTTTTGGCTTCGCACAGTGGATCCACCAGTGAAGCTTAGACGGATAGTATCGCAAAGAACGTAAACAGATGTCCCACACCGTCTCTATTAGAGGTTCGATGTCAGGGTCATCGAGCAAGGATACATTTATTTTCCACAGCGGCCTATAAAGTTTAAAAGGCTGACGTTCCAAATTGATTATAACCGCAAAGGCACAACCGTAAAACTGGCTGGAATAACGTCTACATTTAAAACAGAAACACTAAGGGGATCAGAAATATACAATCGGTCAAGTCGACTACTTGAGGTAGCAGTAAAAAATGTAAATTTAACTAAAGTGGGGTGTTCAATCTCCCACGCGTCGCGTAGTCCTAGTTGACGTACAAGAGAATGTAGCTCGAAACAATAATTAAAATGAGGGGATTGGTCCTTAGCTTGTAATACACAATTAAAATCGCCCCCCAATATCAAGGTCGCAGGATTTTTGCGAAAAAGATAAATCAGATCCTCTTTATAAAAACGAGACCTTTCCTGCCGTTTGCTGAAACCAGAGGGGGCGTAAATATTAACCAAGGTTGTGTCAAATAACCGACAACCAATACCCCTTCCCTAGTCTAATAGCTCAATTTCCGTAACGGGGATACCGTTGCGAATTAGTGAAGCAGTACCTGCGGAAAACTCAGGCGCAAAATTTATAATAGTGCGAAAGCCAGGAACAAACAGGTGTGCAACGGAGACTTCCTGCAGGAAAACAATATCAGCTGCAGAGTCGTAAATAAACTGCTGCAGAGACGCTAACTTCAGAGCAGATTGAATGCCATTTATATTTAAGGTAATAAACGTGTACGCCTGCAACATCAACCAAAAAAGGGGAAATGAACCCTAATTTCACCACACTAGAAGCAACTACATCCATATCATCAACATCAGACATGGCAGAGGGTGACTGTCCAGAATCAACGGAACCAGAGTCATCCTTTGCATGCTTATGTTTACCCCCTGCGGGTTCGGGGGTTAGAATAGGCCCGCGGTATTCCTGCCTGTCGTAAGAGGCGACTAAAAGGAGTCTCAAACGTTTCGGCCTTCTGTGATGGTCCCCTCTTGGGTTTGACCTCTTTTTTTTTCCAAATTTCCGTTGTCAGTGCGTGCCATTTGGGGAAGGACACCTTACGTGGTGATTTTCTATTGGTCCATCATGCTCCGCCATCTTGCATGTAACCTATTGTCGTGTGGGGGGGGGGACTACGCCCAACATCTTCTGGGTTGTCTCCTTCTCGCCTTGTGCGCACTCTTCTTCTTAGCGCCTTCGACACCTGTGGACCCTTTCAACACCTAAAATCCAGCACGGTAGCCAGTCCGTTGTGGTGGGGCCGCTATGTACCCTCTTGGTTGTAGCCCCCTGACAACACAGGGATCGCTCTACTGATGCCTGCGCCGTTAACTCCCCACGTATGCCAAGGAGTAGATGCCCATCGCCCTGGGGCATCGGGACTCCCGGCAATGGCCATCCTGCCAGGTGGCCTTTGCTGTGGCTGGGTGGCGCCCGTGGGGAGGGCCCTTGGTCGGAGTAGGTGGCATCAGGGCGGATGACCCGCAATGAAGCGTGGTACATCATCTATCGCTGGCGGCCAGCCGTCAGCAGTCTCTAAGCATTCGAGAGCCCATTTAAAAGGTAACGTTTATGACCCCAAATCGTTCCCCTCCCTCGCCACACCATGGGAGGAACGACAGGCATTGCGTGACAGTGAGACGTATTCGCCCAGATATCTTGTCTGTACCAGAGCTGATGGGGAATCTTTTCTATCCGTGAAGCCTCAGTTCTTTGTAGAGCATTTAGAGGACAAGTTCGGTGAGGTGGAGGGCTTGTCCAAGTTGCGGTCTGGATCGGTGTTGATAAAAACGGCATCCTCTGCCCAGTCACGGAGGTTGCTCAATTGTGACAAGCTGGGGAATGTTTCAGTTACCATCACGCCGCATAAGAGTCTGAACATGGTCCAGGGTATTATATTCCACCGGGATCTTCTTCTGCAGTCCGACGATGAATTACGCGCCAACCTCGAACGACGAGGTGTTCACTTCGTCCGGCGCGTCCATCGGGGTCCGAGGGATAATCAGGTCGCCACCGGTGCCTTCATCTTGGCCTTTGAGGGTGATGTCTTACCCGAAAAGGTTAAGGTGATGGTTTACCATAGTGATGTGAAACCATATATCCCTCCTCCGATGCGGTGTTTTAAATGCTGGAAGTTCGAGCACATGTCATCTCACTGTACTTCCAGCATCACGTGTCGGGATTGCGGCCGTCCTTCGCATCCCGATACTCCATGTGCACCGCCTCCTATCTGTGTTAACTGCGGAGAACACCATTCCCCCTGCTCGTCGGACTGCAGGATATTGCAGAAAGAACGGAAGATAATGGAATATAAGACCTTGGACCGGCTGACCTACCCCGAGGCTAGACGGAAATATGAGAGGCTCCATCCTGTGGCAATGCCGTCAACCTACGCCGCTGCTGCAACGACCGTTCTCCCGTCATCACGAATCGGCTCTAAGATCGGTCAGCCTCCACCAGCCCCCTTGCTTGTGGGGGGCACTTCACACCCTGTTGCTCCTGCTCCATCTTCTCCAGGAGCAACACCCTCCCAACCATCGGGGACATCAGCTCCCCCTTCCCAGCCGGAGAAGCGTAAGACTTCTTCGGCTGCTCTCGCCAGGAAGGGGTCCCTTGGGGACCTCCCTCCGCACGTTCCGACCAGTGGAAAAGCGGACGCCCGCAAGTGGTTGAAACAACCGCCAGTCCCTGGTCGTCGGGCCTCGCGGTCGTCGTCTGTCCCTGAGACTGACCCAGTGAAGCCCATGCAGCCTGAACCACAGAAGGCACAGCGTGACAAGCCGCAAAAGAAGAAAGTCCCCAAGACCAACGGTATTGCGGTGGCACCGATCCCACCGCTTCCTACATGCTCTGCCTCTGAGGACGAGGTGGAGATTCTGGCGTCCGCTGAGGGCCTCGCTCTTGCCGGTCCCTCAGACGCAATGGATGGCATTTGTACGGATGCTCCATCGGAGGCAACAGGTGACCCAGTGGCGTAATCTGCCTTCCCAGTCCCGTCACGCCTTTCCCAGCCATGGACAACACCATCCTCCAGTGGAACTGCAGCGGTTTCTTCCACCATCTAGCCGAGCTCCGTCAACTTATCAGCCTTCACCCTTTCTTCTGCATTGCTCTCCAGGAAACTTGGTTTCCAGCAATGCGAACACCCGCCCTCCGTGGCTATCGGGGTTATTATAAGAACCGAGCAGCTTATGAAAGGGTGTCTGGTGGCTTCTGCATATATGTCCTTCACACTCTGCACAGCGAGTCTGTTCCTCTCCAGACGCCTTTAGAGGCTGTCGCTGTACGCGTGTGGACGCCACAGGCTGTTACCGTTTGCAGTCTTTACATTCCACCGGATGATGATGTCTCGCAGCATGTCCTGGCTGCACTGGTCGCCCAATTGCCGCCACCTTTCTTGCTATTGGGCGACTTCAACGCCCATAACCCTCTGTGGGGTGGGTCAGTGGCAACAGGTCGAGGCGCCATCGTTGAGCATTTATTGTCGCAGCTCGATCTCTCGCTGTTGAATGATGGTGCCTTCACACACTTCAGTGTGGCGCATGGCACCTGCTCTGCCATTGACCTTTCAATCTGTAGCCATAGCCTCTTACCGTCTGTCCAATGGAGTGTGAATGACGACCTGTGTGGTAGTGACCACTTTCCAATCTTTTTGTCACTACCACAGCGCCACTCTTTTGGGCGCCCTAGCAGATGGGCTATGAATAAGGCTGACTGGGACTTGTTCTCCTCCACTGCCGCTTTTGAGCCTCTCTCTACCGATGACATTGATGCGGTGGTTCAATCGGTCAACACCGACATCGTTACTGCCGCCGAATCTGCCATTCCCCGTTCCTGTGGGTCCCCTCGGCGGAAGGCTGTGCCTTGGTGGTCGCCTGAGATCGCTGAAGCGATTAAAGATCGCCGGCGGGCGCTCCAGCGTCACAAGCGACAACCCTCCCTCGACCACCTTATCGCCTTCAAACGGCTGCGTGCGCGGTCCCGCCTCCTTATCCGCCAAGGCAAGAAGGAGTGCTGGGAGCGGTATGTGTCCACAATTGGCCTCCATGTCACTCCATCGCTGGTCTGGGCCAAGATTCGACGCGTTTACGGCTATCGGCCACCTGTCAGTGTCCCTGCGCTCTCACTGAATGGAGCAGTTTGTACTGACTCCGACGTCATTGCAAATCGCTTAGCAGAGCATTTTGCTATGAGTTCCGCTTCTGCGAATTACCCCCAGGCCTTCCGCTCCATTAAAGAGCGGATGGAACGTCGGAGCCTTTCGTTTCGCACCAACCACCCAGAATCTTACAATTCTCCATTTAGTGAGTGGGAATTTCGCAGTGCCCTCGCTGCTTGCCCTGATACCGCTCCTGGGCCAGCTGGCATCCACTGTCAGATGCTGAAACACCTTTCAGTGGACTGCCAGCGGCGCCTTCTCGATCTTTACAACCGTCTTTGGGTCGAGGGGGAGTTTCCGTCGCAATGGCGGGAAGGCATTGTCATCCCCGTTTTGAAACCTGGAAAGAACCCTCTGGAGGTGGACAGCTACCGTCCCATTAGCCTCACCAACGTTCTTTGCAAGTTGCTTGAACGGATGGTGAGCCGGCGCTTGCATTGGGTACTGGAGTCTCGGGGCCTTCTGGCTCCATCTCAGGGTGGGTTCCGTAAAGGCCGCTCCGCCGCCGACAATCTGGTGAGCCTGGAGTCGGCCATCCGTACTGCCTTTTCCCGCCGTCAGCACCTGGTCGCTGTCTTTTTCGACATGCGGAAGGCGTACGATACGACGTGGCGTCATCACATTCTTTCTACGCTCAATGGATGGGGTCTTTGGGGTCCTCTGCCGATTTTTATACGCAATTTTCTGTCGTGTCGTACCTTCCGCGTGCAAGTCGCGGCCTCGTATAGTTCCTCCCACGTCCAGGAGAACGGTGTGCCACAGGGTTCCGTTTTAAGTGTCTGTCTGTTTTTAATAGCCATTAACGGTCTTGCTGCGGCCGTGGGAAACTCTGTCTCCGCTTCCCTGTATGCTGATGACTTCTGCCTATATTACAGCTCTCCTGGCATTGCAGCTGTTGAACGTCAGCTACAGGGCGCTATCCGTAGGGCGCAGTCTTGGGCTGTAGCGCATGGGTTTCAGTTTTCGGCAGCCAAGACCTGCGTTTTGCATTTCTGCCGGCGACGTACTGTCCACCCGGAGCCGCAGCTTTCTCTTAACGGCGAACTTCTTTCGGTGGTGGCATCACACAGGTTTTTGGGGGGTGGTTTTCGATGCCCGGTTGACTTGGCTGCCTCATATCCGGCAGCTCAAACAGACGTGTTGGCGGCATCTCGGTGCACTGCGATGTTTGAGCCACACCCGCTGGGGAGCCGGCCGCTCTACCCTGTTGCGGCTCTACCAGGCGTTAATTCAGTCCCGTCTGGATTATGGGTGCCTGGCATATGACTCAGCATCCCCGTCTGCGTTGCGGGTGCTGGACCCAATTCTCCACAGCGGGATACGCCTTGCCACTGGTGCTTTCCGCACCAGCCCTGTGGACAGCTTACTCGTGGAGGCAGGTCTCCCTCCACTGCGTTTCCGACGCCAACGTTTGCTGGCCGCTTATGCTGCCCATGTTCTAAGCTCGCCCGGGCATCCTAACTATCGTCTCCTGTTCTCGCAGTCAGTCGTCCATCTGCCGGAACGTCGGCCCCGGTCGGGTTGTCCGATCGCCATACACGTCAAGGAGCTTCTCTCCGGGCTTGGGCTTGTCCCTGTTCCACCTCCTTTCCGGGCACCTCTGCGTACACCCCCGTGGTGCGTTCCTCGCCCTTGCCGTCGGCTAGACTTGGCACGGGGCTCGAAGGACTTAGTCCCTCCAGAGGCCTTCCGCCGCCGCTTTTATTCCATCCTGGCCACGTATCAGGGCTCTGGCATTGTTTACACCGACGGCTCGATGGTTGCTGGTGGAGTTGGTTATGCGCTCACTCTAGGGGACCATTCCGAACAACGTTCCTTGCCGGCTGGCTGCAGCGTTTACACTGCTCAGCTGGTCGCCATCTTTCGAGCCCTAGAGTATATCCGCTCCTGCTCAGGTGAGTCCTTCGTTATCTGTAGCGATTCCCTGAGCAGTTTACGAGCACTCGACCAGTGTTTTCCTCGTTCTCGTCTAGTGATGGCTATCCATGAGTCCCTGCATACTCTTGCGCGTTGCGGCCGCTCTGCGGTCTTCGTGTGGACCCCAGGCCATGTTGGGATCCCCGGCAACGAGTATGTTGACCGGCTGGCGAAAGAGGCGACTAGTGCACCATCTCTGGACGTTGGCCTCCCGGAGACAGATTTGCGAGCGTTCCTACGCCGCAAAATTCTGGCCCTTTGGGACACTGAATGGCGCGGCTTGCCTTCACGCAACAAACTTCGGGCCATCAAGGGGGCTACCGGTGTGTGGCGCTCCTCCTTGCGAGTCTCTCGCAAGGAGTCTGTTGTCCTCTGCCGGCTGCGCATTGGGCACACTCGGCTTACGCATGGCCACTTATTGCGCCGTGAGGACGCGCCTCTATGTCGCTGCTGCTCCGTTTTATCCGTGGTTCATGTTTTATTGGAGTGTCCGTTTTTAGCCGCGCTCAGTTAGTCGTTTGCACTGCCTGACTCGCTCCCTGCCCTTTTAACAGATGACTCGGCTATGGCTGACTTAGATTAAAGAATAAAAACCCCCTGCCCGAATAAAACGTAAAACTGAGTGTTTCTGTTTTTATCTTATTGTTTTGTGTTGACTCTGGCCTTTGGCCTCCGGTTTTAAACTGATTTTTTAATATGTTTCTAGGTGGTTGGCTTTTCCTTTTTTATTTCTATGGTTGGCCAACCACCGTCACACTCTGTGTGGTTTTAGTTCGTTTTGTCTTGTCCTTGTCTCAGTTTCTCTTGTTCTGTATCGTCTGTGATCTCTTCTGTTCCTCGTTTTTATTCTCTGGCCCCCCAGGGGCTCAGCATTCATTTGCTGGGTACGGGCTTGGCGACCCCGGGGTTCCTGAGCTGGGGACTGGTAAGCGCCGCCCGTCCCCTGTCACCGTAACCTCTGAGCATGCTTCAGCGACCACCGTGCGGCGCGGCGGTGGAACGTTGTGTGTCTCAGGGAATGGGGATCTTGGCTTGACCGCCCGGATCGTGAGGATGGAATAAACCTCTATAAAAAAACCCTCAATCTCAAGGTGTGCTGCGCGCTGATGAGATGCATGGCTGTTGAGGTGGAACAGTCGATAGCGGGCGACCTCTGGGGAACCTGCCGCACCTCAGTTGTATAAGGCTTACCCAGGCATGCGGGGCTCTGTCTGGGCTGACGTTTCGTTCCCTAGCTGCTCGTGGGACGCACATGGCAACCACGTATTTCCCTTCACCAACTTCGCAATCAGTCAAGCGCATGAGGGAGGCTAGTCCTCCAGATATGCAGATGGAAAAGAGTAACAGGGCTCATGGAGTCGTAAATGACAATGTTTTCATCGTGATTAAGAGGAAGGAGGGCTCATTTGAAAAAGTGTCTCCTTTCTACATACATAAAGGTTTAGAAGGACTCGCAGGTACACTGAAATCTATCAAACGCCTTAGGAATGGTACCCTGTTAGTTGAGACTACTAGGGCGTCGCAAGTGGAGCTGCTTCGGAAGTCACCCAAGTTAGGCGAGTATGATATCACTGTCGAGTTGCACAATTCCCTCAACTCCAGTAAAGGCATTGTCACCTGCCGTGATTTAATGGATATCGATGTCGACGAGCTGAAGCAAGAATGGGCAACACAGGGGATTGTAGACGTGGAACAAAGGACACGTAGAAATAATGGCGTCACGGAGAAATCTGCCACTTTCATTGTGACTTTCAATTCGCCTGTCTTACCTGAATACGTTCTGGCTGGTTTCCTCAGACTTAGGGTTCGGCCTTATATACCTAATCCTATGCGCTGTTTCAAATGTCAGCGATTTGGCCATACGACAATGAGTTGTGGGGGTGAACCAACCTGCGGTATCTGTGGCAAGGCAGCTCATGACGCTGGGACCAACTGCACATCTCCAGCGCTGTGTATAAACTGCTCTGGGAGCCATCCCGTCTGGAGCAGAGACTGCCCCGTCTTTGCGGAAGAACGAAAAATTCAGGAGATCAAGGTGACAAAGAGGCTACCTTATGTGGAAGCCAAAAAAGAGTACAGGGCTACAAAACCCCCTGTCTTTGCCACATCCTATGCCTCCTTGGTGCACAACCGTGCGTCGCGAGTCGACGCTTCGACGCAGACCATGTCCAGCGTCGCAGTATCCTCCACCAATACCTGTACCTGTGTTTGTACCTGCCAGAGCACTCCCACTAACGATATCGCTATTCAGGCTGCTCCGCCTGCACCCACCGCTATTGCAGAGACAGCTCCAGTGAAACCTTCGAAGGCCCTCCAGAAACAGAGTGCCTCTCCACTTCCCGCATCCCCAGCTTCCACAAAGAAAACGGGACCAGGGAAAGAGGCACGGCGTTTGACGTCACGCCTGCCAAAGGCACCATCGGATGTCGTCATGGCATCCCTGACTGATGAGGAGGACATCGTCATGGATTTTGATACCTCTTCCCCAGAACCTGGCAGCCCCTCTGCTGCCACTCGCTCTACAAGTGCCTCACCAGCGCGGCCCAAAGACAGGGGGTAATCTAAACCGAAACGCTGATATGGCTCCCATACTTCAGTGGAATCTGAATGGAGTCAGACCTCGCCTTGCAGAATTGCGTGTGTTAGTACAGGCCAACCCCATTTGCATCTCTTTGCAAGAGACACATTTTAAAGAGACTGACACGCCTGTGCTTACGGGATATCGCATGTACAGGCAAGACGACCTGACTGGTAATAAGGCTCAGGGTGGGGTGGCAGTGTTCATTAAGGACACATTCCACTCCTCACCTGTGACCTTAACCACGACGCTACAAGCGGTTGCAGCTCGGATCCTGGCCCAGGTTCATGTTACAGTGTGCTCCGTGTATTTACCACCCGCTGAGCTCATTGACAGTGAAGCCCTCGCACGGCTCATTGCTCAGCTACCCCGTCCCTTTCTCCTTTTAGGAGACTTTAATGCTCATAATGCATTATGGGGTTCCAACAAAACCTGCCCCAGAGGCCAGATGATTGAGCAGTTGCTCAGGACTTCCGACGTCATACTGCTGAACACAGGTCAGGCCACGCATTTTAGCACCGCTTCAGGTTCGTCTTCTGCCATAGACCTCTCTATTTGTTCGCCTGTGCTTGCGGACAATGCTCAGTGGGTCGTCGACGACGACCTTCATGGCAGCGACCATTACCCTATCTGGCTCCATCTGCCAGTTGAAATGGGTCGTGTCGCACAGCCGCCGAAATGGTTGTTCCGGAAGGGAAACTGGACGCTCTACCGGCAGTTGGCTGTTTTTGAACGGTGTGAAGGCGTCCAGGATTGGGTGGATCACATTACGGCGGTGATGCACCATGCCGCTGATGTATCCATACCAAAGTCAAAGGGAACACCTGTGAGGCAGCCTGTCCCTTGGTGGAATGACGACTGTCGTACCGCCATCAGAGACAGGCGGGCGGCTTTGAGGAGATTCCGTCGGTGCCCCACTGCTGCGCATCTGACAACTTTCCGGATAGCACGGGCGCGGGCGAGGAAAATCGTTCAGGAGAGTAAACGGAGGTCTTGGCGTGAGTTCCTGCACTCCATCAATAGGTCCACATCTTCAAGCAAAGTATGGGAAGCCATTAGGAGGATCTCAAGGCGATACTCTCGACCGCCACTAGCCGCTATACGTGAGCGGGGGTGTCTCCTAACATCTCCGAGAGACATCGCCCGGGCGTTGGCAGAATCTTTTCAAACTATTACGGCCGATTCTAGCCAGGACCCCGAATTTCTGCGCTATCGGGGTACACAGGAGAGGGCTGGTTTTGATTTCCGTTCACAGAACACTGAGGAATACAACCAGCCTTTCTCTTTGTGGGAGTTGGACTCTGCACTGTCCATATCTCGGGATACCGCACCTGGTCCAGACCTGATATCGTATAGCATGCTGCAGCAGTTGGATCTGCGGTCAAAGGAAGTCCTCCTTCAACTTTTTAATGAAATCTGGAAGACCGGCGACTTTCCTAGTTCGTGGAAAGAATCGACTTTAATTCCGCTTTTAAAACCAGGGAAGGATCGAACCGAACCCAGTAGCTACCGTAGCATTAGTCTCACGAGCTGCGTCGGAAAGACATTTGAGCGTATGGTCAATAGGCGCCTGGTGTGGGTTCTCGAATCTAGATCCTTACTTACCCGCTGCCAGTGTGGATTCAGGAGGTATCATTCCACCCTAGATAACCTGATCCTACTCGAAACAGCAATACAAGATGCTTTCCTCCGTAAGCAACACCTTATCGGGGTTTTCTTCGACCTGGAGAAGGCGTACGATACTACCTGGAGGCATACCATTTTGCGGCAGCTTTATGAGTGGGGTTTCCGTGGGCGTTTACCCACACTCATCCGATCCTTTCTGTCGGACAGGTATTTTAAGTATAAGGTTGGGAATGTCCTGTCTGACCGTTTTAAGCAGGAGAACGGTGTCCCTCAAGGAAGTGTCCTCAGTGTGACAGCTTTCGCAATTGCCATCAATAGTATTGCGTCCACAGTGCGCCGGCCCGTGCAGTGCTCCTTGTTTGTGGACGATTTCTCCATTTTCTGTGCGTCTTCCTCCGTCACAGCTGCTACACGCCAATTACAGCTGACACTCGTGCGATTGGAGAAGTGGTCTAAGACCACGGGCTTTAAATTCTCTTTGGAGAAGACCATTTGTGTAGATTTTAACCGTTCCCGTTCTCTTTTTAATCTCCCTGTTTTAAAACTAGGAGACACTGTTCTCCCCTTTATGGAAACAGTGAAATATCTCGGGCTTATTTTTGATGAGAAGCTCACATGGTTGCCACACTTAAAGGATCAAGGCTTTAAACGTCCTTAGATGCGTCAGTCATAGATCCTGGGGCGCTGACAGGGCACGTCTGCTCCAACTTTATAAGGCCTTCGTGCGACCTCGACTGGAATACGGATGTCAAGCTTATGGCTCTGCAAGACCTTCCTACCTCAAAATGTTGGATGTGATTCACCATGAGGGTATTAGGCTTTCAACGGGGGCTTATCGCACGAGTCCGGTTGCTAGTCTGTGTGTCGAGGCGGGAGAGCCTCCGCTGTCCATTCGGCGTCTTCTCCTCGTGGTACGGCACGCGTACAGGACCAGGTCCACTCCTCTTTCATTGGCGTCCGACACTTTTTCCCAGCCGGCACTGGCACGTCTCTTCCGCCACCGTCCGGCGGCGACAAAGCCGTTTGGCATCCGTGCAAAGGAGAGTCTCGAGTCGGTACACCTGGAGGGCATTAAGGTCCTCCACCAGGGATGGAGTAGGGGATCTCCCTGGCGACTACAAAGGCCAAGATTACTTCTTGATCTGGCTGCTTACAGGAAGTATTGTACCCCGGACCACCTTTTTAAAATTAAACTTACTGAGATTTTAGAACGCCATTCCGATTTTACTCCTGTTTACACGGATGGTTCTAAACAGGGGGATTTTATGGGCTGCTCTGCTGTGTTTCCCCATACTGTTCATCGGATAGGGCTCCCAGAGCAGTTCTCAGTTTACTACGCAGAACTGTTTGCCATTCTGCACGCATTAGAGCATATGCGCCGACATCGTGGCACGAAATTCATCATCTGCTCCGATTCCCAAAGTGCTCTACACGCTCTTCAACAAATGTACCCTGCAGATCGGATGGTGCAAGAGGTGCAGGACGCACTCCTGCTCTTGCAACAGCAGGGTAAGGATGTGATTTTCTGCTGGGTTCCAGGGCACGTAGGGATTCCTGGAAATGAACTTGCAGATGCGGCTGCCAAGGAGGCTTGCTCCATCCCACCTCCTGCTCGCTGTTCCGTCCCCCTGCAGGCCATTATGTCTTTCGTGACTCGGAAGGTCATGCGTTGGTGGGAGGCTCAGTGGCTGGACGTGAGGGATAATAAGTTGCGAGTGGTGAAGGATTCTGTCCGACCGTGGCTCACCTCCTTCCGACAACGACGCGCTGAGGAAGTCGCCCTTACACGGCTTAGAATAGGACATTGTCCTTTGACTCATTGTTTTCTGTTACGTCGTGAGGAGCCACCAACGTGTCAGACATGTGGGGCACAGCTGTCGATACGGCATATTTTAACTGAGTGTGTTTTATATGCAGGTTTGAGGGAAGATTTCAGTTTCCCACCGGACCTACCCTCTCTTTTAACTAATAATGAGGCGAGTGTCACTAGAGTTTTACGTTTTTGTGTGTTGTCTGGCCTTCTTCCCAAAATATTGGGATTGAAGTCTTAATGTGCTGTCCAGTGGTTTGGTCACCCATTATTTGTAAGTGGTCACTCAGCCACCGTTACTTATTTTTCCCTGTTTGTACTGCTATTTTATTTTTAGTTTTATCTCCCTGTTTTGATGTGCTGTGTCCAATCTTGCAATTTGAACAATACCACTTCTCTCACGATTCGGCTCTGAATTGAACTTTTGGGAACAGGCGCTGATAACCTCGCTGTTGTGCGCCCTAAAACACTAATCATCATCATCATCATCATCCTTCTCCGCCGGCGTTGCCTCCACCGGTTCCTCTCTCGCGGAAGGGGTCCCTTGGGGCTCTCCCTTCCTCCGTTTCTTCTCCTTCCCATCCAGATGTCGGCCAGTGGCTGAAGGTTCCGCCACCTGCTGGTCGTAGGGCTTCTGCGTCGTCGTCAGCCTCCAACGCTCCTTCAGAGAAGCTCTCCCAGCCCTCTCACCCTAAGGGCCGACGTGAGAAGAAGGAACGGCATGTGTCCAAGAAGAAGGACGTTCCGGCGGTTTCAACACCGCCTGCTGTACATAGTCCTGGCTCCGGGGATGAGGTGGAGATCCTCGCCTCTGCCGCGGATCTCGCCCTCACGGATCCCTTGGGGGCCTCTCCTATGGACTCAGCTGACTCTCCCCCAGTGGCGGCGGTTGCCTCTGAAGCGCTGTCTGCCTCTTAGTCGCATTCACGCCCTCCCAGTCCCTTCCTGCTTCCATTCTCCAATGGAACTGCGACGGTTACTTCCGCCACCTGCCTGAGCTCCGGATGCTTCTGAGTGATTCCCCCGTTCTCTGCATTGCTCTGCAGGAAACTTGGTTTCCTGCACTGCGGACCCCCGCCCTTCACGGTTATCGGGGATACTATAAGAACCGTGCTGCCTGTCAACGAGCGTCAGGTGGGGTTTGCCTCTTTGTTCACCACTCTGTCTGTAGCTCGCCAGTACCCCTTCAGACGCCTTTAGAGGCAGTTGCTGCCAGGGTTGAGCTCTCGCCGGCTATTACTATTTGCTCTGTTTACATTCCTCCAGATGGGGAGCTCCCCCAACATGTCTTGGCTACACTGCTGGCTCAACTCCCGCCACCTTTGCTGCTTCTGGGCGATTTCAATGCCCACAACCCTCTCTGGGGTGGGACTGTCTCTGATGACCGCGGTCGGGCCGTGGAGCATTTGTTGGCTCAGCTCGACCTTAGCCTCTTGAACACTGGTGCTCCCACGCATTTCAGTGTTGCCCATGGCTCGTTCTCGGCCATCGATATCTCTCTTTGCAGCCCCGGACTTGCCCATCCCTCCACTGGAGAGTGCATCGTGACCTGTGTGGTAGTGACCATTTTCCCATCTATTTGTCACTGCCCCAGTGTCATTCTTCTGGGCACCTGCCCCGCTGGGCTCTCCACAGGGCTGACTGGCCGGGTTTTACTTCTGCGGCAACCATTAAGTCTCCCCCACAGGGTGACAATGACGAGGTGGTCTGTGTTTTAACCACGTCCATCATTTCAGCGGCCGAAGCTTCCCTCCCCCGTTCTTCTGGCCTCCCTCAGAGGATCGCTGTCCCCTGGTGGTCGCTGGAGATTGCTGAGGCTATTCGCGACCGTAGGCGGGCTCTTCAGCATCATAGGCGGCACCCGTCTCTGGAGACCCTCATCGCCTTTAAGAGGCTCCGTGCCTTTGCCCGTCGTCTTATTGCACGGCGTAAGCAAGAGTGCTGGGAGAGGAATGTCTCATCCTTGGGCTCCCATGTCTCCCCCTCACTCGTGTGGTCCTGGATCCGGCGGATTTATGGATACCAGACACCTATGGGTGTCCCTGGGCTCTCCTTGGCCGGCGCTGTCTGCACGGACGCTGCCGCCACTGCTGAACGGCTAGCCGCGCACTTTGCTCAGAGCTCTGTGACTGCATCTTATCCCCCCGCCTTTCGCTCTCTCAAGGAGCGAGCCGAGCGGACGCCATTCTCATTCCACATGCGTTGTTCTGAAACTTACAATGCTCCTTTCAGCGAGAGGGAATTCCTCGCTGCCCTCGACGATTGATATAGCACCAGGCCCAGACTGCATCCACACGCAGATGCTGAAGCATCTCTCCAGGGACTGCCAGAGTCACATTCTCGCGATATTTAATCGCATTTGGAGCGAAGGCGTGTTCCCATCGCAATGGCGAGAGGGTGTTATTGTCCCCATCTTGAAGCCCGGTGCGGACCTACTGGCGGTGGACAGCTATCGTCCCATTACCCTCACCAACGTTTTGTGCAAATTGTTCGAACGTATGGTGGGGCGGCGTTTGTGTTGGGTCCTTGAGTCGCACGGTCTCCTCACTCCATCCCAGGGTGGCTTCCGTCGGGGCCGGTCTGCAGTGGACAATTTGGTGCGGCTGGAATCTGCTATCCGTACGGCCTTTGCCCGACGTCAGCATCTCGTTGCTGTATTTTTCGATCTGCAGAAGGTGTATGACACCACATGGAGGCATCACATCCTCGCCACGTTGCATGAGTGGGGTCTTTGTGGTCAGCTCCCGGCTTTTCTTCAAAGCTTTTTATTGCGCTGCTCTTTCCGGGTGCAAGTCGGTGCCACCTCTAGTTCATCTTATATACAGGAAAATGGGGTCCCGCAGGGCTCAGTGTTGAGCGTCTCCTTATTTCTGGTGGCCATTAATGGCCTGGCTGCAGCAGTGGGGTCGTCGGTGTCTCCTTCTTTGTATGCCGACGACTTCTGCATCTCATTTAGCTCCACGACTACGGGAGTCGCCGACCGCAGGTTGCAAGTCGCCATTCGCAAGGCAGCATCATGGGCTCTGACTCACGGTTTTCAGTTCTCTGCACCCAAGACTCGAGTTATGCACTTCTGCAGGCGTCGGACGGTCCACCCTCATCCTGAACTTTACCTCGACGGCCACCTGCTTGAAGTGGTGGACACTTGCCGCTTCTTGGGACTCGTGTTTGATGCCCGGCTCACATGGGTTCCTCATGTTACTCAGCTGAAGCAAAAATGCTGGCGGCATCTCAACGCCCTCCGCTGCCTTAGCCACACGTCTTGGGGTGCAGATCGCTGCACGCTGCTGCGGTTGCACAGAGTCCTTGTGCAGTCCCGGCTTGATTATGGGAGCCTGGCCTATGGGTCTGCGTCCCCCTCAGTGTTGAAGTTGTTAGACCCCATACACCACTGTGGGGTTCGGCTTGCAACTGGCGCTTTTCGCACCAGCCCCGTGGATAGTCTACTGGTGGAGGCCGGGGTTCCCCCGCTGCGGATACGCCGCCATCGTCTGCTCGCCGACTATGCTGTCCACATTCATTGCTCGCCAGACCATCCCAATCGTCGCCTGCTTTTCCCTGCTATGGTCCTCCATCTGCCCAAACGGGGACCTAGGTCTGGGCTTTTTGTAGCTGTCCGTGTCCAGTCCCTCCTGTCAGAACTGGGGTCATTCCCTCTTCTGCCTCCCTTCCGGGTCCGTGCACCTACGCCTCCCTGGTGTTTGTCCCGGCCGTCCGTCTGTCTGGATTTGGCACAGGGACCTAAGGACTCGGTTCCGCCTGTGGCCCTCCGTCGCCGTTTTCTTGCACTCCTCGCCTCATTTCCGGGCTGTGAGCCTGTGTACACTGATGGTTTCCTGGTTGATGGTCGCACTGCCTACGCTTTTGCTCACGCTGCCCATGTTGAACAGCGCTCCTTGCCAGCTGGCTGTAGTGTTTTTACTGCAGAGCTGGTGGCCATCTTGCGCGCTCTTGAGCATATGCGTTCCTGCTCAGGTGCGTCCATCGTCATCTGCAGTGACTCCCTGAGCAGCCTCCAGGCAATCGACCGCTGCTATCCCTCTTCTCCTCTGGTGTCCTCTATTCGGGAGTCTGTTTCCACCATTACCCATTCTGGTCGTTCGGTGGTTCTTGTTTGGACGCCAGGTCACGTTGGCATCCCGGGGAACGAACGTGTTGACAGGCTGGCCAAAGGGGCGATAGACGCCCCAGCTTTGGAGATCGGCCTTACGGCTCGCGACCAGCAGCTGGTGTTGCGCCGTAAGGTGCTTGGAATGTGGGCTGCTGAGTGGCGTGGCATGACAGCCCCAAATAAACTGCGGGCTGTCAAGGAGACGACCGCTGTGTGGCGTTCCTCCCTGCGGACTACTCACAGGGACTCGGTGGTCCTGTGTCGGCTACGCATCGGCCATACATACCTGACGCACGGCCATCTGTTGCGTCAGGAGGATCCCCCCCTGTGTCGGTGTGGGTCCCGGCTGACGGTCGGCCACATTTTGCTGGAGTGTCCTCGACTGCGCACACTCCGGCAATCTTTTAATCTCCCGGGCACTTTGGCTTTGGTTTTATCTGACGATGCCTCCATGGCTGATGACGTTTAAAATTTTATCCGTGGTAGTCCGTTTTATGGTTCGATTTAGGGAGGTCCTGCACCTTTTTCTTTCTGTGTCTTTTGTTCTTGTGTCTGTTGCTGTTCTGGTGTGCCGTGAGATGGTTGATTCTTTCCCTTTTTTGTTCTCGTGGTCAGTCAACCAGTCTCCGGCCATCTTCCTTTCTTCTGTTTCTTTCTGTCTGGTGTTTCTCTGTCCTGTTCTTGTCTGTAGTGTTTGTTGCTGCATTTGTGTTCTTTCAGCGCCTGGGGGGACGTCTCCCCCCCTTTCGTTTTTACCTGCTCCGTCGATTTTCGGCTCGCCTGATTTTGGAATGGGGGACTGATGACCTTCGCTGTTTAGTCCCCCTTAAACATCCCAACAACCACCACCAACATGTTGTGATGCCTGTGGCGGGGGGGATGTCAACACCACCTCGACAGAATGTTGTGGCTCTTGCGCCGACGGCGTGGCAGCAAGTTTGACGTCATCAGGAAAAGCAGGAGAGACAGCGGGAACAGAATCCGAAACAGGCATAGGAGATTCCGGAATTCTCTCGTCAGATTCGCAAACCGGCTGCGAAACAGCAGCTTCGTCATCAGTGCTACCGGTATCACTAGCACGACGGCGTTTGTTATTGGAAACAGACGGAATCGGTGTAGGGGCAGCCGAGACGTCTTGGCGAGTGGGGTAACGGGGGAAAACCTGCATCAGAGGAGGGTGACACCTGTTGTGAAGAAGCTACTGCAGGAGGCTGAAAGGAAACAGTGGAGGAAGCAGCTGGCACAAGATCGGCAACCGTTAATTTGCGGCGCTGTGCAAGGCCATTTTTAAGCACAAATACCCGCTTAGGGCAATTAGCACGAACATGACCATTTTCATTACATAGAAAACATGTACCAACTTGCCCTCATAAGTAAGATGAACACAATATCCACATACAACCAGATGGGACGGTATATTCGACTTAATATGCATTTCAACCGATCTGACACCATTATAACATTGCAGCTTATGTTGTGCAGACCAACGTTCATTTCGAATTGACCGAACGGTACCATAACCAAGCAAAGCTTCCTTGAGAGAACTATTTTCGACTTCAGGGGGTAAATTATAAACCCGAACTGTGGTATACGTAATTTCCGCATTTGAGACAGTAACACTGCTAACAGAACCATTTCTATGACGGAACGACACTTGCTCACCATGATTAAGTAAAATCTTATCCAGCAAAACCGTGTTCAACAATTTCACAAAAAAGCAGTATAGTTCTGTATCAAAATACGCCGTATGTACTTGATCCGATGTAAAGCCAATCGTGCCCACAATCCATTCGTGAATTTCCAACGAAGTCGGTTGAACATTCCTGGTAGCCTTGTTGAAATGAAAACTGAGAGTACACTTCCGCGGAAACAACCGGGAAGCCATAACACTTAATTAATGCGGCAAAAGCCGCTATACAACACAAGACACAAAACAAACACTAAGGCGACGAAACAACGAAGAATAGAAGACAAAGAAACGTCACACACATAAGGTAAATATTCACAACCCGAGGGAAACGGCGGATCGAATACACAGGACGTCCGACCGCTGTCGCATCTCAAGCGGAACTGCCAACTCGTCTGCTGGAACTACAGCTGTGTCTTTGGCGAGTGCTTGTGGAAAGAAGACATTTGTCGATTCGAAAACACATTCAAAACATCGTACAGGGCCGGGGTTAACGTCTAATGCCAAGCTGCAGTGCAGCCGACCAAGCTCCCACTCGCGAATCGTTTAATGACAGCATCCGTCCACTTCGATATCCGATCGGGGCAAAATCACCGGCCCACTTATTTACTTCAGTAATAAGCATTGTATCGACATGCAGTGTCGTCTAATGCAAATGAGAAGGGTGCTGTGCATTCTTTTCCACGACTTACTGCAACGAAACGTACAGCTCGATACGCTTCACTGCTTTTGCTTGCAAGGTTTTGACGTTGCCCCTAGCCCAACATTGTCCTGCTGTTTGCGATGGAGCTTGGTGTTTGGGCGGCCACTAGCGACGGATGTCTGCAAAGTCAAGTCTCTCCAGTAGGCCCTGTCAAATCGCTTCTGTAGATGGCGGCCTGACTTTAGACAAACTGAGTGCTACAGATGGATTATTATAGGCTCCATACGTTAAAATGACTGCGACAGGTATGCACTTAAATATAAATAAGAACTCGTCGTTCGCAAATACCAACATACTCTTTGCTGGAGCCGAAATTTGATTGTTTTATAGATCTCAAAATGATGTTTAATTCGAAGGGCATACGCTATGGAATGTTGTGCGCTTTCATCTGGTAGTCAGTTTTGTCTCGTATTTTATACAACCGCTTATCTGCCACGTACACGCGTCATTGTTACTACGGAGTGGCGTTTCGCACGGAGAAGCAGTGACCGCAAACGCGTGCTTTAGATAAAATTCTTCGACGAGGATGGGATTCGAACCTACGCGTGCAGAGCAAATTGGATTAGCAGTCCAATGCCTTAACCACTTTTTTTACGCTCTAACCAACATATTTTTACGCCTTAACCACTTTTTTTCCCTTTTTTTTATTCCCGGTTTAGGAGACCGATGCCTTATCCATTTTTTCTTTTTTTTTGTAATTTTGTTAATAATTGTCCTTTACTTGTTCCATGTTTTATTTTTGCAATTGATTTTAAAGTGTTTCTAATTTTTTTATTTATTTTTTATTCTTTTAATTATTTTTTGGTGTTTCTTTCTTTCTTTTTTTTTAAAAAAGTGGAATCCCTTCCTTTAGGGACCGCCGTGAGCATTTTTTCAAGAAGAAATAGAAAAAAAGAGATTTTCTCATCTCGGGTCCAAGTGTATTCTGGTGATCCATGTGCACTGTTGGAGGGAGGTACCGAGGCGTAGTGGCTGAAGTCAGGACACGAGGCAGAAGCAGTGGGGCCTCTTCGCGGCACTACAGGTGCTCCGCGTCCCAACCCACCCCCACACTCCCAGTTCACTATCCTATTCCCATTTTTGTAATACAATTTTAAGCATATTTCCAAAGTTCTTGCCATGATTCTTGTATTGAAGAATTTTGTGAAATTCGATTGCCATATGCATTTTGAATGCGACAGGATCATCATCCCCAAGTTTGTTAAAGATGACTAGAATAATTACCCAGTAACCAACTCACAGTATTATTTTTCGTCTGTGGGTAAAACTTAAAATCAGGTCGATAGATCATCATCGCCTGGACACGGGCGGGAACACTGCAAGTGATAAGTGCGACTTGTTGCTGAATCCATTTCCAGTTGTGGAGACGTTCCCCACAGATGCATCTGTGCAGCACGGTATCTGTGAGGTTGCAGTGAAGACAGAGGTCGTTAGCACTCAGCCCTATCCGATGGAGTCGCTCATTGGTACTTATGATATTATTGACGGCTTTGTACCACGCAGTACGAGCATCCGAGCCCAAAACAGTGGAACCAACGTTTCGCCATACTCATCCCATTGGACTCCACTATATTTGTTAACAATCGGATTCCGGCTTTCGTGTTCCCTCCTTTCCGCCAAAATTGCTTTTGCCGTTAAAGACTGAGTTTGCCGTAACTGGTGACTAAGGTTGCTATACTCGAGATAATACTCTCTGATATGTTTAAGCCGGTAACAAATAGGTTGAACATTCAGCGGAGATTCAAGACTGTGTGGCCGGACAGCATGAAATAACTGTGCCGTAAGACCATGAGATTCATTCTGTATTATTGCCGCCGTACGTGACACGTACAGAGCCAGTGCTTTGCGCCGTATGTCAACCAATCCCATCCCTCCATGCGTAGGGTGTAGCGCTGCTGTTCGTGTAGATACACGAAAGATCTCGCCTTTCCATAGAAAATTCGTAACCTTTGACATGATATTTTGAGCCACTCCTGCAGGAATAGGAAGAACCTGCGCCGTGTAGAAGGCCTTAGATAAAACACACGTATTAATCAACGTAATTCTGTCAAATTGGTTCAGACTTCTGTGGTAGTTATCAATTACTGCACCGTTGATTTTGTGAGCCACATCCCTCCAGTTCGCCGCCGTCATGTTTAATGTTGACGCCTTCAACACTATCCCTAGAGCTTTAAGTTCACTGACGTGTGTGGCACATGAAATTTGAAGACGATCAAGGCCTCGCAGATTAAAAAACTTGCTTTTCTGTTCATTGATGTGTGCTCCAGACGCCTGACAGTAGGTCTTGAGGACAGCTTCAAGCCCAGTGACGTCAGACTCATCTCTGATAACAATCCCAACATCATCCGCATACGCTCCTGTTACGGACTTCACTCCTGAGATCGTTAAACCACTAAGCTTCGCCTGCAGGTGCGTGAGGAGCGGCTCGAGCGAAACGACGAACAGCAACATCGACAAGGGGCTGCCCTGAGGGACACCTCTGTCGATTAGGAGCCTTTCGTGAGTTGCGAATTAACTGAAATTTTTGCAGCGATTCCGATGGCCACATTTTTTATTATTGCGATCGCGGACGGTAAGAAGCCCAAGCGCCGCAGTGTCTCTAGTAGGTACGTGTGATTGACAAGATCAAATGCCTTAAAAAAATCGAGAAAGAGCAGACCACATCTTACGTTGCTGGCGTCAGCGAGCGCAATAATATCCCTATAAAAGGCGACCGTTTGCAGTATAGTCCGCCGAAAAGCACATGCAAAGTATGTTGGAAGTGAGCGGCAGAAGCCTCATCTTAACTGCACGAGCTACAATCTTGTAATCGGAATTCAATAGTGATATCGGCCGAAGATTTGTTACAGATATTCCACCTCTGGTCTTAGGGAGGAGAATAATTTTACATTCTTTAAACTCTCCTGGAACAGACTGCCCCTGCAAGACCTCGTTCACCATGTCTGTGATCTTCGCTCCTAGTATGTGCCAGTACATTTTATAAAATTCAGTGGGAAGACCGTCAGGCCCTGGGGACTTGTTAGTAGGGGAACTGCAGATGATGTCGAAAACGTCTTCGTGACTGAAACCCGAAGAAAGACTTTCACTTTCGTCTGCAGTTATCCTCGAAGGAAGAACTTCAAGGAGTTGAGAAGCGCTGTCTGCATGGGGAGCGTTTGAAGTATAAGTCCTGACAAAGTAGCTGTAAAGTTCTCTGACGATATCGCGGTTATTTGTGACCGTCGCGCCATCTTCGAGTTTAAGTTCATCAATGAAAGTCCTCCTTCTATTCTTCGCGTACTTGACAAGGTGATACAAGGCCACCGTTTCGTCTGCGCGTACTGATTTAACTTATGATCGAACATTAAGTCCTTCTAACTGCTCCCGTTTCAGACTGATTAATTTAGCTTTGATTCTCTGAATTTCCCCTATTCTAGTAGCCGTGGCATTCGCTCTGTCATACAAATCTCTTAATACGGAGTAATAAAATTCCATTGTCCTGCGAATTCCAGTAGCCCGTTCAATACCAAAAGACATAAGAACCCTGCGCAGTTTGGGCTTCGCTTTATAGGTCCACCATGCTATAATGCTAGTGAGGGCATGAATAGTGCGGAGGCACTGGTCCCAAGCACGCCTTACGGCCTCCTCCAGATCTGAGTCGGTTAATAATGAAAGATTAAGATGCCACTGATTTTTAAACCAGCGCGTGGGTTGTTGTTGTAAGTTGATACACGCAACCACGCCACTGTGCTCTGAGAAGCTGGTAGGAATAGTTTCTACATTTAATAAGTTAGTTGCTAAGTTTTCAGACACGTAAATCCTGTCGATCCTGCTACAGGAATTTCCAACGATGTGTGTGTACCTCACTAAAGTTGGGTACCGAGCTTCCCAGGTGTCCTTGAGTTTAAGATCATAAACAAGACGGTTTAAATCAGGTGAATAATTAAAATTCGGTGTCTGATCTTTTCTGGACAATACACAATTAAAATCACCTCCACTGATCAACTGCGGAGGATTGTTCCGCAGTAAATAAATAATATCTTTCTTATAAAAGCGTGCTCTGTCAGCTCTACGAGTACTTCCGGAAGGCGCGTACAAATTAATAACAGTAACGTCAAAAATATTGACACTCAGTCCTCGACCGGATTCTAATCTTTCAATGTGGGCAACTGGAATACCTTCCCTAATTAAGACGGCAGTCCCCAGTTTCGTTTCTGGGGAAGAATTGATTATTGCAACAAAACCGGTAAGGTTTATTTGCTGCAAGGCCACCTCTTGTAAAAGGGCGATGTCTGTATCCGACTCGTAAAGATATTGTTGTAGAGCACGCTGCTTGACGTCAGATCGGATCTTGTTAATATTTAACGTTGTTATTTTATATGCCTGTGGCATACTGAGACCTATGCAGGAAGGGGGAGGAATTAATCATCGCCAACGGTCGGATCGTCATGCTATTCCATTTGTTTATCCGGTTGTAAAGCCAAGTCATGCTCGTTGTGTTTGCCCCCGGCATCTTTATTCTTAGTTTTCTTTCGGACAACGTTCACATTTGGTTGGATTCTGTTCCTGTGGCGCCCACTATGAGCCATCTCGGCAGACGGCGTGTCATGGGGAATGTCAACGGCCGACGACGGTCCCGACACTACGGCCGGAGTCACTCGCGCCGTGTCCTCCGGCGGCAACCCAGCTGCGGAAGTACTTTCCCTATCAACACGTTTGTTATCAAACTCCACATGAAGTGGTGTGTTGACATTTTCCGCCACCGACTGCTGTTTATGTTCGCGTTCCGTGTTATGACAACATTCCTGTTGTGTTGCCGTGTTGCGAGCCCCCGCCGTTGGCTGTTCGGCGTCCTCAGCTAGAGGCGTGATCTGTTTACTATCACAACTGTCTACTTTACGCCGTGGTGAACCCCTGCAGCGACCTGCTGTTCACATGTCGGTCGGTCCACCGGAACCTGTTGATGTGGTTGGTTGGAGGGCCGACCATCCATCCCCTGCGACGCCGCGACAGCAGCTGAAATGTCACTATGTGACATGCCAGAGGAAAAATCGTCTACTAGAACGGAACCTTTTAAGAACTTAGTATCAGATCTACGTTCCTGCGAGTCTTGTCTCTTTGATTCTGGTGTACTGTGGGCTTCGTCCTCAGAACTACTACCGCCACAAGTCCTACGCCGTTTGTTGGTAGCAGTGTCTCCGGTCGCAAGTGTCGGTTCGTCCGTACTTGTCCGAGGCAAGGTTGGAAATTCCTCAATGCGCACGACTTCCGGTTCATGCAACGCAGATACACCACCGGCTGTAGCACTTTCTGCCGCTTGATTATCGGTAATAATCTCCGCGAGCGTTAGCCGTTTCCGTTGCTGTAAAGAATTTTTAAGACGAAAACCCGTTTGGGACAATCTTGACGCATGTGGCCACTCTCATTGCAGATGTGACACGTCAAAGTTTGACCAGAGTACGTAACTTGAACCCTGTAGTCGCAAACTATAATATGGGAAGGAATATTGACTTTCACATGTATTTCTACTGACCGAACACCACTGAAACAATGCAAGCGATGCTGGCTACACCAGCGTTCATTTCGAATCTGTATGAAATCCCCATACTTGCTTAACACATCCTTTAAATAACAATTTTCAACTTCCGGGGGCAGATTAAAAATGCGTACATTTTTATATTCTACATCGGTATTAGTAACGGTGACGGTACTTACAGAGATATTCCGATGCCGGAATTCAACTCGCCCACCATGCTTCATGAGTATCTTATCCAGCAACATATGGTTCAGCAATTTGACAAAAAAACAATACTGCTCCATGTCGTAATACGCAGTGTGCACCTGAGCAGAATTGATACCAATAACGTCCACTATCCAGTCATGAATTTCCAATGACGTCGGTTGTACGTGACGGGTTGACTTTTCAAATTCAAAGCAGAGGGAACTTTTCCTGGGAAATAACCTGGCCATATCAGAAATTAACAAGCAGTCGACGCCGCTAAATAACAACAACGAAAACGGTTAGAAACTCCACCACAATTAACAGAAATTTTCACTGCATTTCCAAAAGAAAGTAGAAACAACACAAATATCACAACTCGGAAACACACCGGTTAACAGCGCTCTCAGCACGTCCGTGTAGCTCCGTGTCTCAAGCGCGACAGCCACTCGGCCACCTCGTCTGCTGGAACTACAGCTGTTTCTTTGGTGAGTGCTTGCGGAAAGAAGACATTTGTCGATTCGAAAACGCATTCAAAACATCGTACTGGGCCGGTGCTAACGTCTAATGCCAAGCTGCAGTGCAGCCGACCAAGCTCCCACTCGCGAATCGTTTAATGACAACATCCGTCCACGTCGATACCCGATCGGGGCAAAATCACCGGCAACTTCATTGAATGCAAAAAATAAGTGTTATGGTAAGGCACTATTGCCATAGCCATATTGTCTTCTTGATAGGTATAATAATAATAAAAAAAATGGAGAAAAATCCTCTTCCATTAAAAGAAATGAGACTTCCATGTTAGTAATAAAATCGTAAAAAAAAACTTATCTGTACCCTACGATGGTGATTTTTTGCTGTTTTTTGTTCTAAATTTTTTTCTTTTTTTTCTTTTTAACGTTTTTTTTCGGCTTCTGCTGTGGAACGAACAAAATAGCCTTCTAAGTTAGCAGAGTATAATTGATGGTAATATGAAGCTAAAAAATTGTAATTTTTTTCCTGGTTTTTAGAAAACAAGCGTCCATTCGCTTAAAGAAATGATTTGTGTTTATCTCAGCTGCATGTCAACCAATGCCCAGTCGCTCAAATACTATTTTTAGCATATTGCCGTAGTTCTTCTTGTGATCTTTATATTTCAGGGCTCTATAAAAAGCAAACTTCAAGTTCACGTAAAACTCAATGGAATTCTCAGATCCAGTGCAACGCCTAACCACTTTTTTTTTTTATAAAACCTTTATTACAAAAACAATGTTACACATTGCAAATACATACTAAGATATACATACATGAAGTTATTTAAACAAAGCGGTTTGATCTTTTCAATTGCGCTGACATTAAGGAAAGACAACAAAAGATTGTGTTACTGACTAAATCACCAGAAAGAATTAAATTAAACATAAATACTTGAGAATGGCGGGAAGGAGATATATAATAAAGTTGACTAGCCTTCCAACTACACTTTCTGGACATTAATTGAATCTAAGTATTTGAAGTGATCAGATCTATATAATCAGTCTTTCACTGCAAAAATGAACAGGGCAATGTGCCAGCCAATGAATATTACATTTATCGGATAGTATCTTATGGTTTTAACCAATCGATAAGGAGATTTCTATAAAAACTGTCTATTTCCAAATTTCTAGTATAAGCCAATAATGCACCTTTCGCCCCCAGGGGCTCAGCATTCGTTTGCTGGGTACGGGCTTGGCGACCCCGGGGTTCCTGAGCTGGGGACTGGTAAGCGCCGCCAGTCCCCTGTCACCGTAACCTCTAAGCATACTTCAACGACCACCGTGCGGCGCGGCGGTGGAATGTTGTGTGTCTCAGGGAATGGGGATCTTGGCTTGACCGCCCGGATCGCGAGGATGGAATAAACCTCTATAAAAAACCCCTCAATCTCAAGGTGTGCTGCGCGCTGATGAGATGCATGGCTGTTGAGGTGGAACAGTCGATAGCGGGCAACCTCTGGGGAACCTGCCGCACCTCAGTTGTATAAGGCTTACCTAGGCACGCGGGGCTCTGTCTAGGTGGACTTCTAGTTCCCTAGCTGCTCGTGGGACCGAGATGGATCCTTCGAAATTCTCTTTTCTTCCTCCCAGCGGAAAGGGTGGGCCGCTGGAAGGTTCTAACACCCAGTCTCTTAAGAGGGCCCGTGCAGTCAGTCCCCCTGACTCCGGCGCTTCTTTGACAAGTCCTGTCTTAGGTAACAGAATGCATTCTGGTAATCCGAATGTGTTTCTCATTGTGAAACGGAAGGAGGGTAGTTTCGAGAAGGTTTCGCCCTTCTATATACAAAAGGGATTGGAGGGAATCTGTGGCTCCTTAAAATCGGTGAAGCGCTTACGTAATGGGACCTTGCTAGTGGAAACCTCCACTTCCCAGCAAGCAACTAACCTCCAATCTGCTAAATGCCTTGGAGAGTATGCCATAGACACCGAACTGCACAGCACCTTGAACTATAGCAAAGGTGTTGTGACATGCCGGGATCTAGCTGATATTCCCAAGGAAGAACTGCAACGTGAGTGGGCTCCGGAAGGTATCGTTGATGTCCAACACATCATGAAGAGGGTTGATGGCACTCTTGTCAAATCCGACTCCTTTATTCTGACCTTCAGTAGCACAACACTTCCTGCACATGTTAAAGCTGGCTTCCTTCGCCTTAGTGTGAGGCCTTATTTCCCGGCCCCAATGCGCTGTTTCAAATGCCAGCGTTTTGGGCATACCACCTTAGGCTGTAAAGGCGATGCGACTTGTGGAAACTGTGGTCAGGCTGCTCATGAAGGAGTTGGTTGCTCGTCTCCGGCTAAATGTCTTAATTGCTCTGGGAACCACCCTGTTTGGAGTAGGGACTGCCGCATATTTTTAGAGGAACGCAAGGTCCAGGAAATAAAAACAACCAAGCGTATCCCCTATGGTGAGGCCAAGAAGATTTATAAGTCGATGCAACCTCCCACATTTGCTACATCTTTTGCATCCCTGGTACAGAAGCCTACTCCCAAAGTCGATGCCTCGACGCAGACTGAGGTGGTGAGTGTTGGCACTAACACCTGTAGCTGTCAGTGCACTTGCAACGCAGCCAGTGTTCCAGAGCCAGTAGCACCTACTCGAGCGGCAGACAAAAGTACAGTGGCGGACTTGGTCCAGCCCTTCGCACCTCCAACAGCTGAGGTTGTCCCCAAGCCCAGTGCGCCACTTACCACTCCCACATCCGCTCCCCCAAAGTCCACCAAGCCACAGAAAGCTACTGTGCAGCAGCAACAGCGGGTCAAATCCCGTGGTAAACCATCTGACCATGCGGATGTTGTTTTACGCGAGGCTTCATCTGACTCTTCCCCAGAGTTGATGGAGTACGATGTATGTGTGGGGCAATCATCTCGTCCCACGCCTGCCCCTCCACCTGCTGCGGTCTCCCCACCCCGTCGGAGAGACAGGATGAAGGTGCTACCCCCAAAATAGATGGCTCCCATACTCCAGTGGAACTTGCAAGGGTTCAGGCCGCATGTGGAGGAACTTCGTCTACTTTCTCAGGGTAGACCACTGTGTCTCTGTCTCCAGGAGACGTATTTCCATCCATCATACTCCCCTGAGATACGAGGCTATACACTCCACAAAAAGGACGACCTGCGTGGAGAGAGAGCTAGAGGAGGTGTAGGTATTTTCGTCAGGACGGACTACCATTCCTCGCCTCTCTCACTTACGACGACTCTACAGGCCGTCGCTGTGTCCGTGCATGTGCGTCATCCATTGACTGTATGTTCACTTTACTTGCCCCCACATGATGCTCTTGATGAAGCGGCCCTCACCGACCTTCTTACACAGCTCCCTCAGCCATTCATTATTTGTGGTGATTTTAATGCCCACAATGTGCTTTGGGGCTCTGCACTTACCTGTCCCAGGGGTAGAGCAATTGAGAGGCTTCTCCTGTCATCCTGTGCCTACTTGCTCAATGGAGGACAGAGTACTCATTTCTGCACGGCGACTGGGTCGTTCTCTGCCATTGATCTCTCGCTTTGCTCTCCAGCTCTTGCCGCCAGTGCTCACTGGGAAGTGGTCGCTGACTTGCACGGCAGTGATCATTTCCCAATCTGGATTCACCTGCCAGATGGCGTGGGCCCCGAAAGGAGACCACCACGATGGGTACTCAGTGGAGCTGACTGGACACTTTATAGCCAGTTGGCCCATTTCGAACACTGTGCGAATGTTGAGATGTGGGTGGATCATATTACCAAAACGGTCCACCACGCCGCTGCGGCATCCATTCCACAGTCCACAGGCCACCGGAAAAGGCCACCTGTGCCTTGGTGGAGTGACGAATGCCGCTCTGCAATCAGGACCAGGCGTGCGGCTCTGCGGCGGTTCAAGTGTCGGCCGACTGCTGAGAATCTTGCAGCCTTTCGGGTGGCGAGGGCGAGATGTCGCCGCATTATTCGTGAGAGCAAGAAGAGGTCGTGGCAAAAGTTCCTGAACACCATTAATCGTTCCACCAAAAGTTCCATTGTGTGGGAGACCATTAGGAGAATTTCTGGCAGAGGAGGGAGGTGCCCCATAGCTGCTGTAATGAATAACGGCACTCTCCACACAGATCCGCGAGACATTGCCCAGACTATGGCAGCATATTTTGCGACAGTTACTGCCACGACCAGTCAGGATCCAGGTTTCCAGCGCCATAGAGCGGTTGTTGAGAGGTGTAGTCTGAACTTCCAGCCCACCTCTCATGAAGTTTACAACTGCCCTTTTTCTATGTGGGAGCTGGATTCTGCATTGTCTGGAGCTCGTGACACTTCCCCTGGTCACGACAGGATCCATTACAGTATGCTATGGCACCTCACAATGCGCAACAAAGAAATCCTCCTCGCACTTTTTAATGCCATTTGGGCGTCGGGTCACTTTCCTGACGCGTGGCGTGAGGCAGTTTTAATCCCTTTTTTAAAACCTGGGAAAGACCGCACGAGCCCAAGTAGCTACCGTAGTATTGCCCTCACTAGTTGCATAGGGAAGACCTTGGAGCGGATGGTCAACCGCCGCCTTGTCTGGATGTTAGAATCCCGGCAACTACTTAGTCGCTATCAGTGTGGTTTCAGGAGGTTTCGTTCCACCTTCGATAACCTTGCCCTCCTGGAGGCGGCTATCCAACAAGCTTTCCTACGCCGTCATCACCTTATAGGTGTATTTTTCGACATTGAGAAGGCCTACGATACCACTTGGCGGCGCCTCATCCCGGAGCAGCTTCACGAATGGGGTTTTCGTGGTTGTCTTCCTCTTTTTATTCAGTCTTTCCTCTCGCCGCGATATTTTAGATACCGAATTGGTGACGTCCTGTCTGATCGCTTTGAGCAGGAGAACGGTGTCCCTCAGGGTAGCGTTTTAAGTGTGACTCTGTTTGCCATCGCTATTAATCGCATTACGTCCATGGTGAAAAGTCCTGTCCAGTGTTCTTTGTTTGTGGATGATTTCTCTTTGTTCTGCTCTTCTTCAAGTCTTGCAACGACAACTCGTCAGTTGCAACTTACGATTAGGCGTTTGGATGACTGGGCGCTGAAGAGTGGATTTAAGTTTTCCACCGAGAAGTCTGTATGTGTTCTTTTTAACCGTTCTCGTTCGATTTTAACCTTTCCTGAGTTGCGCTTGAGGGACACTATTCTTTCTTTTCAAGACACGGTGAGATTTCTGGGGCTCATTTTTGACTCGAGGCTCACGTGGTTACCTCATCTTAAAGACCTGAAACGACGGTCGCTTCAGGCTTTAAGCATTTTAAAATGTCTTAGCCACAGTACATGGGGAGCTGACAGGACTTGTCTGCTCCAGTTTTACAGGGCGTTTGTGCGATCTCGGCTCGATTATGGGTGCACGGTGTATGGGTCTGCGAGGCCTTCGTACTTAAAGATTTTGGACGTTGTGCACCATGAAGGGCTGCGGTTCGCCACTGGGGCATTCCGAACTAGCCCCATACCAAGCCTCTGTGCAGAGGCTGGTGAACCGCCACTTCATATGCGGCGACGGCTACTTACGGTACGCCAGGCGTATAAAACTTTGTCCACACCGTACACACCTGCATACCATACCGTTGCTCAGCCTCCTCTGGCACGGTTATTTCATAACCGGCAACGTGCGACGCAGCCCTATGGGATTCGCGCACAGGATTGCCTCGCTGCAATGTCTATGGCTGGTCTTCGTGTTTTACGTCGCGGTTGGAGCAGATCTCCACCTTGGCTCCTCCGGAGACCCAAACTTATTTTAGATTTGACTCGTTTTAAGAAGGATGGCACGCCAGATTTTACATTCCAGTCACTTTTTTTTAACATTTTAGATGTGCATCACGGTTTCACTGTGGTTTACACTGATGGCTCCAAACAGGAGAATTTCCTTGGCTGTTCTGTGGTGTTCCCTGACCATGTTACCCGGATTCCCCTCCCTGCTGAATATACCGTTTTCGCAGCGGAGCTCCACGCGATCCTGACGGCACTGGAGCAGATGCATCGTGTTCGGGGCGATCGATTTCTTCTCTGCTCCGATTCTC
This sequence comes from Schistocerca serialis cubense, assembly GCF_023864345.2. Classification (NCBI taxonomy): domain Eukaryota; kingdom Metazoa; phylum Arthropoda; class Insecta; order Orthoptera; family Acrididae; genus Schistocerca; species Schistocerca serialis. Next base: position 510,684,378 of record NC_064639.1, read on the forward strand.
TTAGTGCCTTACAATCGCTGCAGAACCTGTACCCGACTGAAGAGATGGTCCAGCTGATACATAGCCAACTGTACTTGCTCCAACAGCGGGGTAAAGAGGTATCCTTCTGCTGGGTGCCTGGTCATGTCGGCATATGGGGCAATGAACAGGCTGATCGGGCTGCCAAGGAGGCCTGCAGAGAGCATGATGTGGTCCAGTGTCCTATCTCCTTGCAGTCAGTCATCGCTGCACTCCACAGGAAGTGCATGGAGTTGTGGGAGGACGAATGGTTGGCGGTGTCGGCCAATAAACTGCGGTCGGTAAAGTCAACCACTCGGCCGTGGCGTTCCTCCTGCCGGTTGCTCAGGCGGGAAGAGGTGGCCCTCACACGTCTGCGGATTGGGCACTGTCCTGTGACTCATAGCTATTTATTACGGCGGGAGGATCCTCCGTTTTGTGACGCTTGTGGTGTGCACATCTCTGTCCGGCACATTTTAACAGACTGCCTTTTATACCGTGATGCAAGGGCAGAAGCACAAGTTGATGGGGATCTGCCTTGTGTTTTAGCTGACGATGAGACGTGTGTGTCTAGGGTTTTTAAGTTCTGTGATGTGTCTGGACTCTGGCCTAAACTTTTAGGCTGGAGGTTTTAGTGTGTTGCAGAGTGGCTGACTCCTCCCCTTTTTTTCCTTGCGGTCAGCCAGCCACTTCCATCTGCTACATTGTTTTAGCTCCTTCTCCCATTTTCTTCCTGTGTTGTCCATGTTTTACTGCTGACGCCCTGCTTCATCCCACGCTTCGGTGTGGGTGAGCACATTTTTTCAATGATTGTTCCCCGTGTTTTATGTTCCATTTTATGTCAATGTTCTGAGGGTTTTTTTTTTCTTGACACCCGTCTCACTATGATACTGCACGGGCGCTGAAGACCTTGCTGTCGTGCGCCCCCAACACCCCTCTACTACTACTACTACTACTACCAATGCACCTTTCATGATTTGTGTTTGGCACTATTAGGCACACAATCTCAATGTCACATAAGTTCTGTACATTAGATTATAAATTTCAAAAAACTACTCTCTGTAGTAGAGAAAGCACACATCATAAATATACTGTTAAATCTTAAATAGTATCCTTAAGGTAACTACAATACATCACTGTCAACACAGTCTTCTTTTTTATATTAACCAATGCCCATTCTTTCAAATACAATTTTTAGCATATTACCGAACTTTTTCTTGTGATTCGAATATCTTCTAATTTTGTGGAACTCACACAGCATGTGCACCTTGAACTCTATGATGCTATCGGATCCTAATTTGTTAAGGACGTAGTTAACAAAATTTCCCAGCAACCAGTACACAGCGTTATTTTTTGCTTCTGGGAAATAGCGTGCTTCAGGCCTGTGTATCAATGACAGCGATATATACTCAGGGGATGTCCTTGTAATCAGAGCTATTTGCTCCCGGATCCACTTCCAACTATTCATGTGACCACTGCAAGTATATCGATGAATTACTGTGTCAACTAGATGACATTGTTGACATAAATTTGTTTCACAGAGTCCGATTGCGTGCAGTCTTTCATTGGTGCTAACTATGTTGTTAACTGTCTTGTACCATGACGTTTTTATATTGGACGTGAGCACATTAGAACTAATGTTTTTCCAAATCTCAGTCCACTCAATGTTTGGAAACTGTCGTTCTATTTTGTTTCTTCCTTCGCTTTTCTTTCGTTCCCGCATTATGGCTCTCGATGTTAAGTGTCGGGACTGCCTGAGTTCGACACTGACATAACTAAACTCAACATAGAAAATCCTCACGTGCTGTAAGCGACTGTTGATATTCTGCACGTCAATCGGGGGAAGCAGGCTTGGAGGTTTAATGATGTCGAAAAGTTGGCTGGTTATGCTTTCTCGCGAGTCTCTTATTAAATTAACTTGCCTTTTGATAAAAAGAGCAGAGGCTTTATCCGTTATATCAGTTAATCCTAGTCCACCATTTTTAGGATCTAAAGTGGCTACTTTAGCAGGTACTCTGAACACTTCACCTCTCCACAAAAATTTTGTGATTTTGGACATTATTCTCCTCGCTATCATTTTTGGTATTGGAAACAGCTGGGCAGTATAATAAGCCTTAGCAAGGATGCATGAGTTGATATACTGTGTTCTTTGAACTTGGTTCATATATCGAGTTAAATTCTCTACAATGGCTCCTTGCACTTTATCTGCTGCAACTTTCCAATTTAAAGCCGTCATTTTCATAGGGCATGCTGTCAGGGTGATCCCAAGTGTTTTATGTTGTCGGACTAAGTTTGCCCACTCGACGTTGATATTATCAAAACCTCTGAGATTTAACATCTTACTTTTTTTTCCGTTTGCATTAGCTCCAGATGCTCTACAGTACGAATCAATCACTGTTGCTAGCGTGGTTATCTCGTCATTATTCCTTATAATGACCCCTATATCGTCAGCATAGGCTCTTATAACTGTTTTGTTTCCTGATAATGTTAAGCCTTTTAATGTAGCATGGACATGTCGGAGGAAAGGTTCCAGCGAAATTGCGAAGAGCGACATGGACAGAGGACTTCCTTGAGGAACACCTCGTTGTATTTGCATCGGCCTGGATTGTTGACAATTCACCGCTATTTTAGCATTTATTCCAGTTGCTATGTTCTTAATCAACTGTATAACCCTATCGTTGAAACCTATTTTCTTCAATGTCTGTAGAAGATATTCATGGTTTACTACATCGAACGCCTTATAAAAATCTAAAAACAATAAAGCACACTTTATGTTTGTTACAGAAGTTATTGCAATGATATCCCTGAATTCCGCTAGATTTTGAAAAATGGTTCTGCCTTGCGCACAGTTCTGATGTTGACTAATAATTTTATCTGTAAGGCATGAAATTCTCTTGTTTATTATTCTAGCTATTAATTTATAATCAGAATTCAGCAGTGAAATTGGACGAAAATTATTTAAATCTTTGTTTCCATTATTTTTTGGCACCAGAACAATTTTACTCTCCTTAAACTCAGCCGGAATCATTTTACCCTGAATAACCTCATTTACAATGTCCGTGATTTTCGCACCCACTATTGGCCAGTAACGGATGTAAAATTCTGCTGGCAGACCATCCGGTCCTGGGGATTTTTTTGGTGGCGAGGCGCACAGAGTCTCATACACGTCTTCTTCACTGACAACCTCGAGAAAATTTTCGTTGTCATCTTCTGTCAGCTGTGGGGCTAGGATGTCAAGGAATTCTTCCACGGAAGCATCACTACTTTGATGTACAGAATATAGCTCGCAATAATAGCGATAAATCTCGTCCATGATATCCTGCTGGGTTCTGAGAATCGTGCCGTGTTTTGTTCGAATTTCTTCAATAAAAGTCCTTCTCCCGTTTTTCGTATGCTTCACTAAATGATATAGGGAAGTAGTTTCATCTGCTGACACCGAATTTGCCTTCGATTTTATTTTCAACCCTTCCATTTGACTTCTCTTGATATTAAGTAACTTGGCTTTGACTTTTTTGACGTCTGCTATCCGAAGTGAGGAACCTGCTGAGACTTGATCATATAGATCTCTCAAAACGGAATAGTAATACTCTATAGTGCATTTCATTTCCCTTGCGCTCTGGGCACTGTATTGAATAAGAACTTTCCTCAACTTTGGCTTTGCCATTTTAACCCACCAGTCAATAGCAGTGGCATATCTACTACGGGCTCGCAGGCATATTGCCCATGTTTCTTTAATCAGATCTTCTAAATCATGATTAACTAACAAGGAAGTGTTCAAATTCCACTGATTCTTAAATCGGCGAACCGGCTGTCTTGTTAGATTTATGCAAGCTAAGACACTTGAATGGTCTGAAAAGTGCGTAGGAACGGTTTCTACTTTTGTCACGGAAGTTACAAGATTTTTAGAAATATATAGTCTATCAATCCTGCTACGTGATGTTGCCGTGACATAAGTGAACTCAACAATGGAGGGGTATTTGATTTCCCATATATCCTTTAATTCTAAACCAGTAACTAATTGTTTTAGTTCACTTGAGAAATTAAAATTAGGTAACTGATCTTTTCGATTTAAAACACAATTAAAATCACCTCCAAGTAATAACTGTCTTGGTGATTTCCTTAACAAGTATATCAAGTCGTCTTTGAAGAAACGTGCCCTGTCAGCTCGATGAGAACTTCCTGAAGGGGCGTACAAGTTGATGATAGTCACATCATAGATATTTAGTCCTATTCCCCTTCCGGATTCCAGTCGTTCCACCTCGCTTACTGTAATCCCTTCCCTTACCAAAATAGCTGTTCCAACACTTGTTTCGGGAGACACATTTATGTAACTGACAAAACCGGGAATTACCAAATCCGAAATTAGAACTTCTTGTAACAGGGCAATATCAGTCGCGGATTCGTACAAAAATTCCTTAAGGGCCGATAATTTCAAACCGGTCGTGATTTTATTTATGTTTATAGTGGTGACAGAATAAGATTGCGTCATTGTGCTGCCACTATGTAGTTGTTTTGTTGAACTAATTTAGTTTACTGTGGTTCAGGGTTCAGTTAAGCTGTAACAGTTTTCTCGGAAGGCTGAACATGGAATAACACTTCAATCAGTTTATTAGTTACTGTCCCGTTTTTTTTCTACTTCTGATGTTTTCTCTTGTACCGCAAGCAGACTGATTTCCTGGTAAACTTTCTGATTTTTCCTCCAGTGATTCGTGTACGACCGTTTCGGACTGAACATTCTTTGGGCTTGGGTCGCCCCTACTGGATTTTCCCTTCCCTTGGTTACGAGCTACATTCTCATTTGGTTGCGTCGGTATTTTACTTCGCGGCTTATCTAGAGCAGCAGCAGACGCTTTAGCAATTTCGGTTGCCGGCGCCTGCCCTGAGGTGTTGACCGTGATTTCAGTTTGGCCACCACTTCCTCGTTCTTTATTAATTTCACTCACTTTCTGATCGAGGGAAACAAATGGAGACTGCAGTTCTGCATCCTCTCCCTGAATTTGTTTATTAACAGATAGATTCTGATCTTTGCAATCGGCTACTTCACCTGTTGTTTCTTGCAAATTAATGCTGCTTACACCCCTTTCATTTTCTGGTACCGTATGTGTATTATCTTTCTGTTCATTAGTTTCCATTCGCATTTTGCCTTCAGGTTCCTCTGCCTTCTCATCGCACTGTTTTTGCTTGCGAAGTGAGGGAGTGGGACAAGACAGCTCGTCCTCTGAACAACTATCAGTTATCTCCAGAGGTCGTTTTTTCGGTTGCATTTCAGTTTCACGAGTAGTGGCAACGGGGTTTCCTTTTGTTGTTAACGGGGGAAATTGACTGTTATTGTGAAGGGAGACATCAGCTTGTCCCGCTGCGTTAACATCCTCAACCAGTTGTTCCGGGCTATTATTTGGTAACAGATCATTTAAGGTAAGCTTCTGCCGCTGTATCAAATTACTTTTAAGCACAACAGTTCGCCGCGGACATTCCTGTCTGAAGTGGCCGGTTTCGTTACATATATGACATGTAGCTTCCTGACCTGTATAAACAATTTGTGCCTTATACCCACAAACAGTTATGTGAGACGGAATATTCGTCTTAACGTCCATCTCTACACAGCGGACCCCGTTAAAACACTGCAGTTTAAAGCGAGGCGACCATCTTTCATTTGCAATTGATTTAACATCTCCGTAGTTTAAAAGAGCTTCCTTAATCTTATCATTTTCAATTTCAATGGGGAGATTCAAGACACGAACGGTTTTGTAATGAATGTCCGCTCTATAGATGGAAACCTTACTTTTATAACCATTTCTATGCACAAAATCTACTTCATAGCCCCACTTTCGTAACACTTTATCAACAGTCGAGGCACTGATTAACTTGACAAAAACACAGTATTTTTCCTGATCCAGTTGCCAGGTATGAACGGTTTCAGAATTTAGACCAATTACCTGTGTAATCCAGTCATCTATTTCCAGGGATGTCGGCTGAACAGGACGGGATTCTTTGTCAAAAGCAAATACCAGAGTATTCTTCCTGAGGTTTGTAGCCATGGTTAATCCAGCGAAGCAATTTCGGTTAAACAACCGATATTCCAAGTAGCAGCAGCAAGACCAGAAAGAGCGATCAGATCACAAGGAACAGGAACGAACACGGAGATTAACGGACGGTCGGCACTCGGCGAAGCACAAGTACAGCGATGTAAACACTGAAGTGCAGCGCAACAGTTAACAGCGGCCACTCGCGAGCGCGGCTGAATGAGAACTGAACCCACGCGTGCAGAGCACATTGGATTAGCAGTCCAACGCCTTAACCACTCGGCCATCTCGTCTACTGGAGCTACACTTGTGTCTTTGGCGAGTGCTTGCGGAAAGAAGACATTTGTCGATTCGAAAACACATTCAAAACATGGTACTGGGCCGGTGTTAACGTCTAATGCCAAGCTGCAGTGCGGCCGACCAAGCTCCCACTGGCGAATCGTTTAATGACAGCATCCGTCCATGTGGATATGCGATCGGGTAATTTCACCGGCCCATTTATCTACTGCAGGAATAAGCATTGTATCGACATGCAGTGTCGTCTAATGCAAATGAGAAAGGTGCTGTGCATTCTTTTGCACGACTTACTGCAACGAAACGTACAGCTCGATACGCTACACTGATATTGCTTGCAGGATTTTGACGTGCCCCCTAGCCAAAGATTGTCCTGCTGTTTGCGATGGAGCTTGGTGTTTGGGCGGCCACTAGCGACGGATGTCTGCAAAGTCAAGTCTCTCCACTAGGCCCTGCCAAATCGCTTCTGTAGATGGCGGCCTGACTTTAAACAACAAACTGTCGGAAGGCGACAGTTGTGCTACAGGTGGATTATTAAAGGCACGATACGTTAACATGACTGCGACGATATGCACTTAAATACAAATAAGAACTCGTCGTTCGCAAATACCAACATACCCTTTGCTGGAGCCGAAATTTGATTGGTTTATAGATCTTGAATTGATGTTTAATTCGAAGGGCATACGCTATGGAAAGTTGTGCGCTTTCATCTGGTAGGCAGTTTCGTCTCTTATTTCATACACACGCCATCTGCCACGTACACGCGTCGATGTTACTACTGAGTGGCGTTTCGCACGGAGAAGGAGTGACCGCAAACGCGTGCTTTACGTAAAATTCTTCGACGAGGATGGGATTCGAACCCACGCGTGCAGAGCACATCGGATTAGCAGTCCAACGCCTTAACCACTCGGCCACCTCGTCTGCTGGAGCTACAGTTGTGTCTTTGGCGAGTGCTTGCGGAAAGAAGACATTTGTCGATTCGAAAACACATTCAAAACATGGTACTGGGCTGGTGTTAACGTCTAATGCCAAGCTGCAGTGCGGCCGACCAAGCTCCCACTGGCGAATCGTTTAATGACAGCATCCGTCCGTGTCGATATGCGATCGGGTAAAATCACCGGCCCACTTATCTACTGCAGGAATAAGCATTGTATCGACATGCAGTGTCGTCTAATGCAAATGAGAAAGGTGCTGTGCATTCTTTTGCACGACTTACTACAACGAAACGTACAGCTCGATACGCTACACTGATATTGCTTGCAAGGTTTTGACGTCCCCCCTAGCCCAAGATTGTCCTGCTGTTTGCGATGGAGCTTGGTGATTGGGCGGCCACTAGCGACGGATGTCTGCAAAGTCAAGTCTCTCCAGATGGATTATTAAAGGCACGATACGTTAAAATGACTGCGACAGATATGCACTTAAATATAAATAAGAACTCGTCGTTCGCAAATACCAACATACCCTTTGCTGGAGCCGAAATTTGATTGGTTTATAGATCTCGAATTGATGTTTAATTCGAAGGGCATACGCTATGGAAAGTTGTGCGCTTTCATCTGGTAGGCAGTTTTGTCTCTTATTTCATACACACGCCATCTGCCACGTACACGCGTCGATGTTACTACTGAGTGGCGTTTCGCACGGAGAAGGAGTGACCGCAAACGCGTGCTTTACGTAAAATTCTTCGACGAGGATGGGATTCGAACCCACGCGTGCAGAGCACATTGGATTAGCAGTCCAACGCCTTAGCCACTTTTTTTTTTTTTTTGGGTCTCCTTCCTCCCCTTCAACCCATCCTTTACGCTCGCCAAGTGTTGCCTTCTCGGCCCGGCTTCTCCGCCTTTAAGAATGAATGTAACTTGATGATGTGGAAACGCGCTTCTTCTGAACGTTGAACGAAGTATGCCCCTTCTGTTGCCTTTGTTTGCAACATGGCTTGAAAAAAAATAAATGTAAATTCCATTGAGAAGGCAGTCTCATAATTGTTGTGGAAATGTAACTGCATCTGTAAATTTCGTTCTCCGTGCGTGGAAAAACGGAAAGAAGCAAACTCATTATGGCTGATAAGTATAATTTCCTTTTTCAGAAGGTAATGAAGTAAAATAGGCTTCTTCTGCTTGATTTTACACTTAATTAACATAAATGTGTCTTCTTGTGAAAAGAAAAGGAAAGAAAAACAGAAACTAAATAAATGGCGTATACCAGTTTCATCACTGTGTTTCTCCGAAACTAAAGTAATAGATACACATAGGCTTAATTGGTCTATACTGATGATCTTCTCTGACTACTTTCTGTTGGAAATCCTCCTCCTGCTACGTGTAGAACAAACTTTAACCAAAAATCATTCGTCTAATATACGAAATGCTTGAATGTGCAATGTAAATTACGCATTTCTAATGGTTACAGGATTGTTTTAGTTAAAAAGTTTGCGTAATTTTCTTTGTATTTTTTAGTACACATCAACTTGTGGTGCTCAGTTGTAAGGTATACCCAGAAGTCCTCCCTATTGCTTGATTCTTTTGTTAAGACGTAATGCATCGCTTGGCCTTTCAACCAGTTAATTGCATTTCGTTTTGTTTTAGGGTAAGGTATACCGTCAGGGTTTAAAAATTCAGCAGTCGTAACGGCATTGGGCGTAGTTCTGCTGACACTCGCTATATTTTGTCTTATGTAGAGCCATATTTCTTTTACCCTGTCACACAGCAATCTATGCTCTTCGGTATCTGGTATTTTACATAATGGACACAGCGGTGACTCGGCCAATCGAATAGAGTGAAGTTTAGAGTTCGTCGTAATTTTTCTGTTTACAGCAAAGTACCAGGTCGATTTGACATACGTTGGCAAGTTCCGGCAGTGAATATTTTCCCATATTGTTTCCCAGTTATAACAAGGATACTTTTGTTCTACGTCGTTTCTGGGTTTGTCTTTCATCAAGTTATTATAAAGTTCTTTTACTTTCATGATGTCTTTTCCAGGAATCCTTGCCTGTATATAGCTGTATTCTACGAAAAAGTATTTCAAGTGGTATAGTCCGTTGGGTATGTGTTGGACATTTATAGGTGCACTGACGTCAGCAGGAGCTATTTCGTTTAACAAATGTGCAGCAAGGGTACCACTTGGCTCTTTCCATTGTTTGTATGTGGTAGCAAGGTATAAGGCTTGCGCTTTTTTGCTGACATCGGTAAGATTTAACCCACCACATTTCGTGGGGAGCATCAGAATGTCATATTTGACTTTGAAAATACGTCCGCGGCTCACAAAGTGTCCTAGTGCAGATGCGATGCTTTTCAACAAAGTCGCAGGTGGTGGCAGAACTTGTGCTACATAATTAACTTTGGATGTGATGTATACATTTGCCACTGTTACTTTTTGAAGTTCATCGAGTTTCCTAATACTATGTGCTTGTACAGAGGCGCGTATGCTGTTAAGTAATTTTCGATAATTCGCAGCAATAGTGTGCTTGATATTTCTTTTAAAATCTATGCCGAGACATTTCATGGTTACAAGCTCGCGTAACAGATCCTGCGTTTGCGTCCCAATTCCACGGCCGATGTTGAAAATCCCCGACTTTGTTCTATTAAGTTTTGCACCAGATGCCTGTTCATATTTTGTTACTATTCGTAGTGCGCTCTGTACTTCAGCGCCATTCACGACTAGGAAGCCAACATCATCAGCGTATGCCTTGCACACGATCTTTTCTCCATGGATTTGTAGTCCTTGTAGATGTTTCATAAGGGAGCAAGCAGGGGCTCGATGGCGATGGCGAAGAGTGCCATTGACATTGGACACCCTTGCCTAATGGAGCTGTTGACGTCAATCGGGCGGCTAATGTGTCCATTGATGACAAATCTGGCTGAGTTGTTTGTTACTGTATTTCTTACTACCGCAATGAACCGAGGTGGGAAGCCCATTGCGCCCATGGTGCGAAGGAGAAAACTATGGTTAACTCTGTCGAAGGCTTTGTCAAAGTCGAGTGAGATGAGTGCACATTTTATTTTGCAGACGTCGGCCGTTGAGATTAGGTCCCTGTAATCACAGAGGGTCTGGAGTATTCTTCTGTCTTTGCCCACACTTGTTTGATAAGGGCCAGTGACGCTGGTCATTGTGGTTTTCAGCCTGCGAGCGAGGATGCGGCCAAAGATTTTGTAATCGCTGTTTAAAAGCGTAATTGGCCTCAGAGCACTTACAGATTTCGTATTGGTAGTTTTTGGCACTAGCACTACGAGTCCCTCACGAAATTCCTTCGGGATGTCATTCTCAGGGTTTAGCAGTTCGTTGCAGATGAGAGTAAACTTGCCTTTTACGAGGCCACTGAATCTGCGATAAAATTCTGCCGGAATTCCATCTGCCCCTTGAGCCTTATTTTTCGTGCTTCCATATATAGCTTCTTCGACGTCTTCTTCAGTCACTTCCGAGATGAGAGTTTGTGCTTCCGCGTGGGATACTTTGCCCTGGAGGTTAATCATTAACTCGTCTTGAAGCTGTTCGTCAACCGTCTGACTAGACATTAAGGATTCAAAATGCTGTACGATTGCCTCTTTAATCTCTCTTTGCTTCGTCAGCTTCCTTCCATCATCAGTTGTTATTTCAGATAATATCTTGCGAGCCGCCCTTTTGCTTTCACGAATGACATGATAAATGGAAGTGACCTCGTGCTGGGCTATGTTCTGGGCACGCGACCTTATTTGGTAGCCTTCCAGTTGTTTACGCCGTAGTGCTAAGATTTTTGCTTTAATTTTGTTAATTCTTTCGTAGTTGTCCACAACTGTTGCATCGCACTTGTACAAATCCCTTAGACACTGAAAATAAAATTCTATAGTTGATGTGTGCCAAAAGTTTTTGTCTTTGGAGTAGTTTATGAAAAACCTCCGTATTTTAGGTTTGGCATGTTTCAGCCACCAGTCAGTGCCAGAGTTGTACGAGCTAAATTTGCTTTCACACTCTCTCCATACCTTGTGAAATGCCTCCTGACAAGCATGGTCTTCCAGATGTGACACATTGAGCTTCCATGTGCCTCGACCTCTGAATGTCCCTTGTTTTATCAGATTGATTGTGCATATGTAATCAGCATGATCTGAAAAAACGGTAGGCCATACTTCGGACTGCAAAATGAGGTGTTTCAAATTGTGCGTTACATATATCCTGTCGAGACGGCTCGCCGAGTGACTTGTGGCGTGGGTGAAGCCAGGGGCTGCACCGTGCATATGTTCCCATGAGTCTATTAGTCTTAAGTCATTAACTATACGTTCCAGTTCAGTACACTTGTTAAAATTGGGAGTTTGGTCTTTGGCATGCAAAACACAATTAAAATCTCCTCCTAGGATAAGGTGATCATATCGAGTTCCAAATAGTGGGACAATTTCTTCTTTAAAGAACTCCGTTCTGCGGTGCCTGTTACTGGATCCTGAAGGGGCATACACGTTAATGAGCCGTATGTTGTTTATTGTGGCCGCTATGCCTTTACTGTTTGGTAGTTTAACTACATCTTGGACTACTATGCCCTCCTTTGTGAGCAGAGCCGTGCCCATTTCCGCTCCATGCCCTGGGTTTGTAATGGCGTTGAAGCCAGGTATGTTACCAAGCTCAATGTCTGTCACTTCTTGTAAAAGGATAATGTCACTGTCAGAAGCATATATAAAATCTTTTAAGTTCTGTAGTTTAAAGGAACTGTGAATCTTGTTAAGGTTTACTGTCGCGATTTTGTATGCTTGTATGTCAGACATTCTTCGTTCTACTTGATCTAACTTTAAAAAACATTCTTCTGTTTTGTCTCGCAAACGTCAGCTTTAAAACGCATCTTAATAATATTCACCGGTAGCAAATGTTTCAGCGTTGTGTCCCTGTTCTTTAGAATGTTCGTTCGCGGAGACGTCGTCGTTGAAGAAATCAGCCACCTGTGGGGCTAGCTTACAGTCTGTCTGAGTTTCTGAAACTTCTGTCATTTCAGCGTCGGCATTGTTATGGTCGCTTTCGTCTGCCCAGCTGGTTGAGGTTGTCGTCGTGGGTGGGACGAGTGAAGCTTCATGAGAGTGACTCGTTTCTTGAGGGTCGTTGGATGCTTTCTTTGTTGGCTTTCCTTGGACGTCTCGTTTTTCCAGCGCAGAAGGGGAACGCTCCACAGAAACTGGCGTCGCTTTCGTGTTGCTACAGATCTGTTGGCGTAAGGTACTACCTATTTCCTTCGCTTTTTGTCGGAGTGTGGGAGCTGTCTCCTCTGCACCTTTGCGCGCCAGCCGGCGTTTCTTATTTTTCTTCGGAGAATTACCTCTCGACGGACTTTCTTCAGTATCAACGTTAGTGTCGCTTTCCTGCAAGGTGTGTCGGTCTTCAGCTTCCGGCGGATCTGCTGCCTTTACAATTGCAGGTGCCTGTGTCGGTGGAACTTCAACTGTTTCCGTAGATTGGCGGGACTCTTGTAGGTCGTCAGCTATGACGGCACTGACGTCCATTGGAATTTCATTGTTAGGAGAATTTGTATTTGCACACGATTCAGGGGCTGAGGAGACAGTCGGCCGTTCGCGTGCCACGGCGGCGTAGGTTCCTGGCAGTGTTGTCATCGCCGGTGGCCTGGCGGCCTCGCCGGCCGGCAGCAGTGCAACGCGCCGCTGTATACATTCTGCGCGAACGTGCCCAGGCTTGTTACAGGCGGCACAGGTTCGCGGTTGGTCGTCATAAATTACAATCCCTCTATATCCGCAGACATTGATGTACGACGGGATGTGCTTTTGTAACTCTACACGAAGCTGACGTACGCCATTTAGTACTGGGAATTTATGCGCGCTTGACCATTTCTCGGCAAAGTTGCTGAGCACTTTCCCGAAGGGTGAAATTACAACATTAATTTGGTCTGTTGTAATCTCAAAGGGTAACTCGAAGATTCGAATTGTGCGAATGCCAAAACCAGCATGTGCAACGGTGACTTCACCAACGTTTCCATCTGAGTGCTTAAATTTCATGACACCTCCGGAAGACTCAACTATTTTCTCGCACAACTCGGAACTACGCATTTTAACAAACACGACACAAGTTACAATCGACAGGTGGATCCCAATTACATCATTAAAGGAGAGCTTCACATCTTCTTCTAACCAATTTTCTACTTCAAACGACTTGGGTCTGGCATATCGAGGATCAAAGGTAAGTTTCAACGTATCTTTTCGACTTGGTTGAGCCATCACTGCATGCTACTCATTACTTCTCGAAGCGTTCTATAAAAGGAGTTTTAAGCCGCAGCAAGCGCAAGACTTACCACGCGGAAGCACAGACGGCGCAGCGCACACCACCCTACGTCCTACCTCCACGCCGTCCGCCGGCGAACTGGAAACGTCTAATGCCAAGCTGCAGTGCGGCCGACCAAGCTCCCACTGGCGAATCGTTTAATGACAGCATCCGTCTATGTCGATATGCGATCGGGTAAAATCACCGGCCCACTTATCTACTGCAGGAATAAGCATTGTATCGACATGCAGTGTCGTCTAATGCAAATGAGAAAGGTGCTGTGCATTCTTTTGCACGACTTACTACAACGAAACGTACAGCTCGATACGCTACACTGATATTGCTTGCAAGGTTTTGACGTCCCCCCTAGCCCAAGATTGTCCTGCTGTTTGCGATGGAGCTTGGTGATTGGGCGGCCACTAGCGACGGATTTCTGCAAAGTCAAGTCTCTCCAGATGGATTATTAAAGGCACGATACGTTAAAATGACTGCGACAGATATGCACTTAAATATAAATAAGAACTCGTCGTTCGCAAATACCAACATACCCTTTGCTGGAGCCGAAATTTGATTGGTTTATAGATCTCGAATTGATGTTTAATTCGAAGGGCATACGCTATGGAAAGTTGTGCGCTTTCATCTGGTAGGCAGTTTTGTCTCTTATTTCATACACACGCCATCTGCCACGTACACGCGTCGATGTTACTACTGAGTGGCGTTTCGCACGGAGAAGGAGTGACCGCAAACGCGTGCTTTACGTAAAATTCTTCGACGAGGATGGGATTCGAACCCACGCGTGCAGAGCACATTGGATTAGCAGTCCAACGCCTTAACCCCTTTTTTTTTTTTTGCGCTCTAACCATCTTTTTTTTTTCGCTCTGCCACTTTTTTTCATTTTTTTCCACTTTTTTATCCTAGCCACTGTTTTTTTATTAGGCCACTTTTTTTGCCAGTTTTTTATATTTTTTTTGCCTTAACCACCTTTGTCTGTCGCCTTAACCACTTTTCTTTGTGTTTTTTTTTTTTTAATATATTTCAGTGTCAGATAAGCGTCGGCAAGGAGGGCAGGGGTCAAGAAATGCTGAGGCCTGGCCTCAATGCCGCCTCTCATCTGTCACCTAGTGATGGTATTTCCATTTATTGCATGCTTTGAATTTTGAATTATTAATTGCCGATCTTGGCTAGGCTTCATAATTGCAAAAATTGAATTGAATTGCTGGTTGAGGATAATCGTATAATAAATAACTTCCTGCTCTGAATAAATTCGTGAAATAAATTGCAGGACTCCCTTCATTTGTTGCTACTTAAATATGATACTTAAAATGTAAAGATGAGCTGAATCATAAACGGTTCTTTGCTACTCCAATTATTGTTGTATAAAACGGTGTCTTTTGTTTGCTCTTCTCTGTTATCCGATTCCCAGTCGCTCAAAGACAATTTTGAGCATGTTGCCGTACGTCTGCTTATGGCCTGGATATTTAACTATTCTATCATATTCATTTTGCAGGTACATATGAAAATCAATGAGATTGTCGGTTCCTAAGTTATTAATAACATAGCTAACGTATGTTCCCATTAACCAATGAATTGAGTTGTTTTTGGTTGCAGGGAAATACTGTACCTGTGGCCGGAGAAGGATCAGAGGCTGAAAATTGTCGGTGGACGATCGTGTCAGAAAAGCCAATTGGTCTCTCAACCATTGCCAGTTCTTCATGTGCCCAGCACACGTGAATCTGTGTACTGTTGTATCGACGAGATTACATTTGAGACAAAGGTTTGTTTGGCTAATCCCAATTGAGTGCAACCGTTCGTTGGTACTGACTATATTGTTGACCGATTTGTACCATGATGTTTTAGCGTCGGAGGAGAGAACACGCAGGTTAATATTCTTCCATATAGTTGTCCAATTGTAATGCGGATATTTTTCCTCTATTTTATTCTTCCCTTCATTTTTCTTTTTGAGACACAGAATTGCTCGGGCCGTTAACTGCCGCGAATTAGTTATTTCGCAATTAATATAACTCAGATCGATGAAAAATGTACGCACATGACGAAGGCGGGGATTGATTTTGTGCACATCAACTGGCGCTTGGAGACTTGCAGGTGTAAGAATTTCAAATAACTGAGTTGTAATGCTGGTAGCGTTTTCGTTGAGAAGACTAGTGGTCCGTTTGAGGAAAAGAGCTGAGGCCTTATTTTTAATGTCCGTTAATCCCAGACCTCCATTGCTGGGATCGAGGGTAGCTGTTCTCCCAGTCACTCTAAACACTTCACCTCGCCATAGGTAGTTAGTGACGATTGACATTATCTTTCCAGCGATCATGGTGGGGAGTGGAAAGAGTTGCGCCGTATAATAAGCTTTTGATAAAAGGCAATTATTAATTAAACGAATTCTTTGAAATTGATTTAAAGGTCGGAGCAGATTTTCTCTGGTGGCACCTTGAATGCACCCGGATGTTGTTTTCCAATTAATGGCCGCCATTTTGATTGGACACATAGTCAGAGTCGTCCCAAGTGATTTGCACTGAGTGACCTGTGTTGCCCAAGTGACAGTTACGTGTTGAAAACCCCGCAGGTTTAGCAATCTGCTCTTATTAGCATTGGTGGTAGCTCCCGACACGCTGCAGTACTTTTTAATGAGCAATTCTAATTTGGTAATGTCATCGACGTTCCGTAATACGACGCCTACATCATCAGCGTATGCATTTGTGACTGTTTTGTGACCTGCTAACGTAATACCTGTTAGATTGACGTGAAGACTGCGGAGTAACGGCTCCAAAGAAAAGACGAATAGAAGCATGGAAAGCGGGCTGCCTTGAGGAACGCCACGCCGTATCGGGATCTGCTTAGTTCTTTGGCAGTTGACAGAGATACTTGCGTTGATCCCCAACGCAACGTTCGTGACCACACTGAGAACTCGTTCGTCAAAGCCTATTTTTCTCATTGTTGTAAGAAGGAACCTGTGATCCACACGGTCGAAGGCTTTGTGAAAATCGATAAAACAAATGGCACATTTGATGTTCGTCACAGAGGCGATGGCAATTAAATCCCTGTATTCCGCAATACTTTTGAAAATAGTTCTGCCAGGTACGCATGACTGATGCGGACTTACTATTTTTTTGGCTAAAAGTGAAAGTCTGTTATTTAACAGTCTAGCTATGATTTTGTAGTCGGAGTTAAGCAACGAAATAGGGCGAAAGTTGTGTAGATTGCGCTTCGATGTAGTCTTAGGTACTAATACTATTGTGCATTCTTTCAGAGCAGCAGGTAGTGGTTTTCCTTGGATAATCTCGTTTGCCATTTGAGTAAACTTTCCTCCGATGAGTGGCCAGTATCGTAGATAAAATTCAACGGGCAACCCATCCGGCCCCGGTGACTTGTTTAAAGGAGACTTGCGGACGGTGTCGTGGAGATCGTCTTCAGTGAAATCAGTAAGAAGTTCTTCATTTTCCTCTTCTGACAACTGAGGTACTATGCCGCCAAGAAATTCTTCGAAGGATTCTTCGCATAGATGACTGGCTGAATAGAGATTGTGGTAATACTTGAAAACCTCGTTGACGATCTCTGTCTGAGAAGTAATGGTCAGACCGGTCGGAGTCTGGATCTCATCAAGAAAGGTTCGTCTCCTATGTTTTGCGTGTCTCAATAGGTGATATAAGGAAGCAGTTTCGTCCTCTGATAATGTCTTGGCTTTTGACCTTACTTTTAGTCCTTCCAGCTGTTGTTGTTTAATGCGGAGTAATTTGGCCTTAGTTTTTTTAATGTCTTCCAAACGAATGCCGGAAGTGCTCGCCTGTTCATACAAGTTCCGTAACATTGCGTAATAAAATTCTACGGTGTTCTTGAGTTCTCGGGATCGTTGAAAACCGTACTGAATTAAAACGTTCCTCAGTTTTCGTTTGGCCCTGTTGCACCACCAGTCCGTAACAGTCACATAGCGACCTATCGAGCGCAAGCACATGTTCCACGTTTCGTTGACAACATCTGCTAACTCATTGTCCTGTAGCAAAGATACATTCAGCTTCCACTGACTTCTTAAACGGCGAGTTGGTTGTGCCCTTAAATTGATGGAAGCCAACATACTGCAATGGTCGGAGAAATATACAGGAATTGTCTCGACTTTAACTAAGGATCTTTCCATACCTTGTGACACATATATCCTATCAATCCTGCTACAGGACTGTGTAGCTATATACGTATATGCAACAACAGTGGGATATTTAATTTCCCAAGTATCTCTGAGGTTCAGATCCGTTACTAACCGCTTCAATTCGTTACAGCAATTAAAATTGGGAGTCTGATCTTTTTTATTTAGTACACAGTTAAAATCGCCGCCAATTAAAAGTTCTGGCGGGTTTTTCCGTAATAAATATATTATTTCTTCTCTAAAAAAATTTGCCCTTTCCGGTCTATTGGAGGTCCCTGACGGGGCATACAGGTTAATAATAGTAACGTCAAAAACTTTAATTCCTATTGCTCTGCCCGAGTCCAGTCTCTCGACATCAGTTACAGGGATCCCTTCCCGGATTAAAATTCCTGTCCCCACCGTTGTTTCGAGTGAGATATTTAATATTTCTACATAGCCGGCAACTTTAAGGTCAGGCATCACGACTTCTTGCAGCAAAGCAATGTCAGTTCCTGATTCGTAAAGGAAATCCTTGAGAGCAGCAATCTTCGTTTCTGACTTAATCCTGTTAATGTTTATAGTGGTTATTGTGTATGCCTGGCACATGTAGGTTCCTCGTGAAAATAAGGAAAAAAATCCCTACTGTCAGAGAAAAGTAACAATTACTCCTGGAGGTAATAGAAGAAAAAGAAGAAAAAAAAAACTATAGTAAAACCAGTCAACTACGAATTTGGCAGATTGGTAATTCCGTTGTCACCGAAATTGTGCAGGAACATGGTGGCACTTAGCAGTATCATTTCTCGAGTTAGACTTGGCTGTGTCAGTTCAGTGACGGATTCTTTACCGGGTCAGACTTATCTTTACAGGGGGGTTTTGCACCATCAAGGTTCTTTGAGTTTTTCTCAGGGGATACTGCAGTAATTATTTCATATGATACGTTTTTGGCTTTCACATCATCTTTTCCTAGTTTTTGTTTATCGGCGTGACGAGATGCTTTGAGGTTAGGTTGAGGTTTTAGCCTGCGTCGTTGAACCTCTGCAGTGGCAGTGTGTGGCCGCGAGTGATCCGCATCTTGCGCCGATTGTTCGGAGGTGGCCTCTACACAGTCCTGTTTGCTAAGTCTAGTTACAGTTTCAGTTCCTTCCGCGACTTCTATCTGTGCATCGGGGAGGGAGTGCTGTGTGTCTGTAGATTCGCAAGGCTGAGTCCGATCCATCACTTGCTGTTCCTCAGAACTCGACTTCCGTGTTACCGTGGTCGGAGCCAGTGTTTTCGCGTCCATGTTTTCTAACACTGTGGCAACAGCAGCTGACGGCGGGAGGGCCTCTGCTGCTGGCGTCACTGCCACATGTTTACTGTCTACGTCCTCACCCGCACCCTCGCTGCATTGCTTTTGTTTACGGTTGGACTGTGATGTATCATCGTCTGAGCAGTCTTCAGTTGTGTCTAGAGGTCTCTTTTTAGTTTGCAGATCGCATTCATGGGTAGGAGAACTGCGATCGGTAATAACTTGCAAGGGAGGGAGATCAGCGACATTTACGGCAGTTACTTCAGAAGTACTGGCTCCATCATTACCGGCCGGGGGAGGTTGATGATTGTTAGGCAGAACATCATTAAGCGTAAGTCGCTGACGCTGCGTAAGGCTATTTTTAAGGACATATACACGGCGGGGACAGTCTTGACGGAAATGACCCGTTGCATTGCAAATATTACATGTCTGCACCTGCCCTGAATATACGATATGCGCTTTATGACCAGCAATAGAAATAAAAGATGGGATATTGGCTTTAACTTCCATTTCTACTGATCGAATGCCATTGAAACACTGCAATTTATACAATTTCGACCACCTTTCGTTGACAACGGACTGGATCTCCCCGTATTTCGAAAGCGCCTCTTGAATCAGCTGATTATCTACTTCAATAGGAACGTTTAGCACTCTGACTGATTTATACGTGATATCCGCTTTGCGAATTGAAACACTACTTTTAGACCCATCTCTGTGCACAAATTCAGCAACACTACCACACCGCAATAACAGCTTCTCAACATCAACATGATTAAAAAATTTTACAAAGACACAGTATTTGTCAGCATCTAACTGGGTGGTATGTACGGAATCAGAACTTACTCCAAATACGTCGGTCAGCCAGTCATGGATTTCCAAAGCCGTAGGTTGCACTGCACGCGTTTCCTTCTCAAAAGAGAAAACCAGGGTATTTTTCCGTACAATTCCAGCCATTTTGCTTCAGTCGCGAGGAGATTCCGGTAATCAACCGAAATTCCACCAAAACACAACCGTTATAACGGACGAAAATACACAGAAACTTAGCACAATGACCCCAGACACGTAGAAACACAGAAATTCACAAACAGCAACAAATTAAACTCAGGACGCGGCGGCACCACTAACGTAAACACGGAGCAGCAGCGGACACGTCCTAACGCGCTGACAGCTAGAGCCGGAATGCGACCACTCGGCCACCTCGTCTGCTGGAGCTACAGTTGTGTCTTTGGCGAGTGCTTGCGGAAAGAAGACATTTGTCGATTCGAAAACACATTCAAAACATGGTACAGGGCCGGTGTTAACGTCTAATGCCAAGCTGCAGTGCGGCCGACCAAGCTCCCACTGGCGAATCGTTTAATGACAGCATCCGTCAATGTCGATATGCGATCGGGTAAAATCACCGGCCCACTTATCTACTGCAGGAATAAGCATTGTATCGACATGCAGTGTCGTCTAATGGAAATGAGAAAGGTGCTGTGCATTCTTTTGCACGACTTACTGCAACGAAACGAACAGCTCGATACGCTACACTGATATTGCTTGCAAGGTTTTGACGTCCCCCCTAGCCCAAGATTGTCCTGCTGTTTGCGATGGAGCTTGGTGCTTGGGCGGCCTATAGCGACGGATGTCTGCAAAGTCAAGTCTCTCCAGTAGGCCCTGCCAAATGGCTTATGTAGATGGCGGCCTGACTTTGAACAACAAACTGTCGGAAGGCGACAGTTGTGCTACAGATGGATTATTAAAGGCACGATACGTTAAAATGATTGCGACAGATATGCACTTAAACATAAATAAGAACTCGTCGTTCGCAAATACCAACATACTCTTTGCTGGAGCCGAAATTTGATTGGTTTATAGATCTCGAATTGATGTTTAATTCGAAGGGCATACGCTATGGAATGTTGTGCGCTTTCATCTGGTAGGCAGTTTTGTCTCTTATTTCATACACACGCTATCTGCCACGTACACGCGTCGATGTTACTACTGAGTGGCGTTTCGCACGGAGAAGGAGTGACCGCAAACGCGTGCTTTACGTAAAATTCTTCGACGAGGATGGGATTCGAACCCACGCGTGCAGAGCACATTGGATTAGCAGTGCAACGCCTTAACCACTCGGCCACCTCGTCTGCTGGAGCTACACTTGTGTCTTTGGCAAGTGCTTGCGGAAAGAAGACATTTGTCGATTCGAAAACACATTCAAAACATGGTACTGGGCCGGTGTTAACGTCTAATGCCAAGCTGCAGTGGGGCCGACCAAGCTCCCACTGGCGAATCGTTTAATGACAGCATCCGTCCATGTCGATATGCGATCGGTTAAAATCACCGGCCCACTTATCTACAGCAGGAATAAGCGTGCTACAGATGGATTATTAAAGGCACGATACGTTAAAATGACTGCGACAGATATGCACTTAAATATAAATAAGAACTCGTCGTTCGCAAATACCAACATACTCTTTGCTGGAGCCGAAATTTGATTGGTTTATAGATCTCGAATTGATGTTTAATTCGAAGGGCATACGCTATGGAATGTTGTGCGCTTTCATCTGGTATGCAGTTTTGCCTCTTATTTCATACACACGCTATCTGCCACGTACACGCGTCGATGTTACTACTGAGTGGCGTTTCGCACGGAGAAGGAGTGACCTCAAACGCGTGATTTACGTAAAATTCTTCGACGAGGATGGGATTCGAACCCACCCGTGCAGAGCACATTGGATTAGCAGTCCAACGCCTTAACCACTCGGCCACCTCGCCTGCTGGAGGTACACTTGTGTCTTTGGCGAGTGCTTGCGGAAAGAAGACATTTGTCGATTCGAAAACACATTCAAAACATGGTACAGGGCCGGTGTTACCGTCTAATGCCAAGCTGCAGTGCGGCCGACCAAGCTCCCACTGGCGAATCGTTTAATGACAGCATCCGTCCATGTCGATATGCGATCGGGTAAAATCACCGGCCCACTTATCTACTGCAGGAATAAGCATTGTATCGACATGCAGTGTCGTCTAATGCAAATGAGAAAGGTGCTGTGCATTCTTTTGCACGACTTACTGCAACGAAACGTACAGCTCGATACGCTACACTGATATTGGTTGCAAGATTTTGACGTGCCCCCTAGCCCAAGATTGTCCTGCTGTTTGCGATGGAGCTTGGTGTTTGGGCGGCCACTAGCGACGGATGTCTGCAAAGTCAACTCTCTCCAGTAGGGCCTGCCAAATGGCTTCTGTAGATGGCGGCCTGACTTTGAACAACTAACTGTCGGAAGGCGACAATTGTGCTACAGATGGATTATTAAAGGCACGATACGTTAAAATGACTGCGACAGATATGCACTTAAATATAAATAAGAACTCGTAGTTCGCAAATACCAACATACTCTTTGCTGGAGCCGAAATTTGATTGGTTTATAGATCTCGAATTGATGTTTAATTCGAAGGGCATACGCTATGGAATGTTGTGCGCTTTCATCTGGTAGGCAGTTTTGTCTCTTATTTCATACACACGCTATCTGCCACGTACACGCGTCGATGTTACTACTGAGTGGCGTTTCGCACGCAGAAGGAGTGACCGCAAACGCGTGCTTTACGTAAAATTCTTCGACGAGGATGGGATTCGAACCCACGCGTGCAGAGCACATTGGACTAGCAGTCCAACGCCTTAACCACTCGGCCACCTCGTCTGCTGGAGATACAGTTGTGTCTTTGGCGAGTGCTTGCGGAAAGAAGACATTTGTCGATTCGAAAACACATTCAAAACATGGTACTGGGCCGGTGTTAACGTCTAATGCCAAGCTGCAGTGCGGCCGACCGAGCTCCCACTGGCGAATCGTTTAATGACAGCATCCGTCCATGTCGATATGCGATCGGGTAAAATCACCGGCCCACTTATCTACTGCAGGAATAAGCATTGTATCGACATGCAGTGTCATCTAATGCAAATGAGAAAGGTGCTGTGCATTCTTTTGCACGACTTACTGCAACGAAACGTACAGCTCGATACGCTACACTGATATTGCTTGCAAGATTTTGACGTGCCCCTTAGCCCAAGATTGTCCTGCTGTTTGCAATAAGCTTGGTGTTTGGGCGGCCACTAGCGACGGATGTCTGCAAAGTCAAGTCTCTCCAGTAGGCCCTGCCAAATGGCTTCTGTAGATGGCGGCCTGACTGTGCTACTGATGGATTATTAAAGGCACGATACGTTAAAATGACTGCGACAGATATGCACTTAAATATAAATAAGAACTCGTCGTTCGCAAATACCAACATACTCTTTGCTGGAGCCGAAATTTGATTGGTTTATACATCTCGCATTGATGTTTGATTCGAAGGGCATACGCTATGGAATGTTGTGCGCTTTCATCTGGTAGGCAGTTTTGTCTCTTATTTCATACACACGCTATCTGCCACACACGCGTCGATGTTACTACTGAGTGGCGTTTCGCACGGAGAAGGAGTGACCGCAAAAGCGTGCTTTACGTGAAATTCTTCGACGAGGATGGGATTCGAACCCACGCGTGCAGAGCACATTGGATTAGCATTCCAACGCCTTAACCACTCGGCCACCTCGTCTGCTGGAGCAACACTTGTGTCTTAGGCGAGTGCTTGCGGAAAGAAGACATTTGTCGATTCGAAAACACATTCAAAACATGGTACTGGGCCGGTGTTAACGTCTAATGCCAAGCTGCAGTGCGGCCGACCAAGCTCCCACTGGCGAATCGTTTAATGACAGCATCCGTCCATGTCGATATGCGATCGGGTAAAATCACCGGCCCACTTATCTACTGCAGGAATAAGCATTGTATCGACATGCAGTGTCATCTAATGCAAATGAGAAAGGTGCTGTGCATTCTTTTGCACGACTTACTGCAACGAAACGTACAGCTCGATACGCTACACTGATATTGCTTGCAAGATTTTGACGTGCCCCTTAGCCCAAGATTGTCCTGCTGTTTGCGATGGAGCTTGGTGTTTGGGCGGCCACTAGCGACGGATGTCTGCAAAAACAAGTCTCTCCAGTAGGCCCTGCCAAATGGCATCTCTGGAGATGGCGGCCTGACTTTGAACAACAAACTGTCGGATTATTAAAGGCACGATACGTTAAAATGACTGCGACAGATATGCACTTAAATATAAATAAGAACTCGTCGTTCGCAAATACCAACATACTCTTTGCTGGAGCCGAAAATTGATTGGTTTATAGATTTTGAATTGATGTTTAATTCGAAGGGCATACGCTATGGAATGTTGTGCGCTTTCATCTGGTAGGCAGTTTTGTCTCTTATTTCATACACACGCTATCTGCCACGTACACGCATCGATGTTACTACTGAGTGGCGTTTCGCACGGAGAAGGAGTGACCGCAAACGCGTGCTTTACGTAAAATTCTTCGACGAGGATGGGATTCGAACCCACGCGTGCAGAGCACATTGGATTAGCAGTCCAACGCCTTAACCACTCGGCCACCTCGTCTGCTGGAGATGCAATTGTGTCTTTGGCGAGGGCTTGCGGAAAGAAAACATTTGTCGATTCGAAAACACATTCAAAACATGGTACTGGGCCGGTGTTAACGTCTAATGCCAAGCTGCAGTGCGGCCGACCAAGCTCCCACTGGCGAATCGTTCAATGACAGCATCCGTCCATGTCGATATGCGATCGGGTAAAATCACCGGCCCACTTATCTACTGCAGGAATAAGCATTGTATCGACATGCAGTGTCATCTAATGCAAATGAGAAAGGTGCTGTGCATTCTTTTGCACGACTTACTGCAACGAAACGTACAGCTCGATACGCTACACTGATATTGCTTGCAAGATTTTGACGTGCCCCTTAGCCCAAGATTGTCCTGCTGTTTGCAATGGAGCTTGGTGTTTGGGCGGCCACTAGCGACGGATGTCTGCAAAGTCAAGTCTCTCCAGTAGGCCCTGGCAAATGGCATCTCTGAAGATGGCGGCCTGACTTTGAACAACAAACTGTCAGAAGGCGACAGTTGTGCTACAGATGGATTATTAAAGGCACGATACGTTAAAATGACTGCGACAAATATGCACTTAAATATAAATAAGAACTCGTCGTTCGCAAATACCAACATACTCTTTGCTGCAGCCGAAATTTGATTGGTTTATAGATCTCGAATTGATGTTTAATTCGAAGGGCATACGCTATGGAATGTTGTGTGCTTTCATCTGGTAGGCAGTTTTGTCTCTTATTTCATACACACGCTATCTGCCACGTACACGCATCGATGTTACTACTGAGTGGCGTTTCGCACGGAGAAGGAGTGACCGCAAACGCGTACTTTACGTAAAATTCTTCGACGAGGATGGGATTCGAACCCACGCGTGCAGAGCACATTGGATTAGCAGTCCAACGCCTTAACCACTCGGCCACCTCGTCTGCTGGAGATACGGTTGTGTCTTTGGCGAGTGCTTGCGGAAAGAAGACATTTGTCGATACGAAAACACATTCAAAACATGGTACTGGGCCGGTGTTAACGTCTAATGCCAAGCTGCAGTGCGGCCGACCAAGCTCCCACTGGCGAATCGTTTAATGACAGCATCCGTCCATGTCGATATGCGATCGGGTAAAATCACCGGCCCACTTATCTACTGCAGGAATAAGCATTGTATCGACATGCAGTGTCATCTAATGCAAATGAGAAAGGTGCTGTGCATTCTTTTGCACGACTTACTGCAACGAAACGTACAGCTCGATACGCTACACTGATATTGCTTGCAAGATTTTGACGTGCCCCTTAGCCCAAGATTGTCCTGCTGTTTGCAATGGAGCTTGGTGTTTGGGCGGCCACTAGCGACGGATGTCTGCAAAGTCTCTCCAGTAGGCCCTGCCAAATGGCATCTCTGGAGATGGCGGCCTGACTTTGAACAACAAACTGTCGGAAGGCGACAGTTGTGCTACAGATGGATTATTTAAGGCACGATACGTTAAAATGACTGCGACAGATATGCACTTAAATATAAATAAGATTTCGTCGTTCGCAAATACCAACATACTCTTTGCTGGAGCCGAAATTTGATTGGTTTATAGATCTCGAATTGATGTTTAATTCGAAGGGCATACGCTATGGAATGTTGTGTGCTTTCATCTGGTAGGCAGTTTTGTCTCTTATTTCATACACACGCTATCTGCCACGTACACGCATCGATGTTACTACTGAGTGGCGTTTCGCACGGAGAAGGAGTGACCGCAAACGCGTGCTTTACGTAAAATTCTTCGACGAGGATGGGATTCGAACCCACGCGTGCAGAGCACATTGGATTAGCAGTCCAACGCCTTAACCACTCGGCCACCTCGTCTGCTGGAGATACAGTTGTGTCTTTGGCGAGTGCTTGCGGAAAGAAGACATTTGTCGATTCGAAAACACATTCAAAACATGGTACTGGGCCGGTGTTAACGTCTAATGCCAAGCTGCAGTGCGGCCGACCAAGCTCCCACTGGCGAATCGTTTAATGACAGAATCCGTCCATGTCGATATGCGATCGGGTAAAATCACCGGCCCACTTATCTACTGCAGGAATAAGCATTGTATCGACATGCAGTGTCATCTAATGCAAATGAGAAAGGTGCTGTGCATTCTTTTGCACGACTTACTGCAACGAAACGTACAGCTCGATACGCTACACTGATATTGCTTGCAAGATTTTGACGTGCCCCTTAGCCCAAGATTGTCCTGCTGTTTGCAATGGAGCTTGGTGTTTGGGCGGCCACTAGCGACGGATGTCTGCAAAGTCAAGTCTCTCCAGTAGGCCCTGGCAAATGGCATCTCTGAAGATGGCGGCCTGACTTTGAACAACAAACTGTCAGAAGGCGACAGTTGTGCTACAGATGGATTATTAAAGGCACGATACGTTAAAATGACTGCGACAGATATGCACTTAAATATAAATAAGAACTCGTCGTTCGCAAATACCAACATACTCTTTGCTGCAGCCGAAATTTGATTGGTTTATAGATCTCGAATTGATGTTTAATTCGAAGGGCATACGCTATGGAATGTTGTGTGCTTTCATCTGGTAGGCAGTTTTGTCTCTTATTTCATACACACGCTATCTGCCACGTACACGCATCGATGTTACTACTGAGTGGCGTTTCGCACGGAGAAGGAGTGACCGCAAACGCGTACTTTACGTAAAATTCTTCGACGAGGATGGGATTCGAACCCACGCGTGCAGAGCACATTGGATTAGCAGTCCAACGCCTTAACCACTCGGCCACCTCGTCTGCTGGAGATACGGTTGTGTCTTTGGCGAGTGCTTGCGGAAAGAAGACATTTGTCGATACGAAAACACATTCAAAACATGGTACTGGGCCGGTGTTAACGTCTAATGCCAAGCTGCAGTGCGGCCGACCAAGCTCCCACTGGCGAATCGTTTAATGACAGCATCCGTCCATGTCGATATGCGATCGGGTAAAATCACCGGCCCACTTATCTACTGCAGGAATAAGCATTGTATCGACATGCAGTGTCATCTAATGCAAATGAGAAAGGTGCTGTGCATTCTTTTGCACGACTTACTGCAACGAAACGTACAGCTCGATACGCTACACTGATATTGCTTGCAAGATTTTGACGTGCCCCTTAGCCCAAGATTGTCCTGCTGTTTGCAATGGAGCTTGGTGTTTGGGCGGCCACTAGCGACGGATGTCTGCAAAGTCTCTCCAGTAGGCCCTGCCAAATGGCATCTCTGGAGATGGCGGCCTGACTTTGAACAACAAACTGTCGGAAGGCGACAGTTGTGCTACAGATGGATTATTTAAGGCACGATACGTTAAAATGACTGCGACAGATATGCACTTAAATATAAATAAGATTTCGTCGTTCGCAAATACCAACATACTCTTTGCTGGAGCCGAAATTTGATTGGTTTATAGATCTCGAATTGATGTTTAATTCGAAGGGCATACGCTATGGAATGTTGTGTGCTTTCATCTGGTAGGCAGTTTTGTCTCTTATTTCATACACACGCTATCTGCCACGTACACGCATCGATGTTACTACTGAGTGGCGTTTCGCACGGAGAAGGAGTGACCGCAAACGCGTGCTTTACGTAAAATTCTTCGACGAGGATGGGATTCGAACCCACGCGTGCAGAGCACATTGGATTAGCAGTCCAACGCCTTAACCACTCGGCCACCTCGTCTGCTGGAGATACAGTTGTGTCTTTGGCGAGTGCTTGCGGAAAGAAGACATTTGTCGATTCGAAAACACATTCAAAACATGGTACTGGGCCGGTGTTAACGTCTAATGCCAAGCTGCAGTGCGGCCGACCAAGCTCCCACTGGCGAATCGTTTAATGACAGAATCCGTCCATGTCGATATGCGATCGGGTAAAATCACCGGCCCACTTATCTACTGCAGGAATAAGCATTGTATCGACATGCAGTGTCATCTAATGCAAATGAGAAAGGTGCTGTGCATTCTTTTGCACGACTTACTGCAACGAAACGTACAGCTCGATACGCTACACTGATATTGCTTGCAAGATTTTGACGTGCCCCTTAGCCCAAGATTGTCCTGCTGTTTGCGATGGAGCTTGGTGTTTGGGCGGCCACTAGCGACGGATGTCTGCAAAAACAAGTCTCTCCAGTAGGCCCTGCCAAATGGCATCTCTGGAGATGGCGGCCTGACTTTGAACAACAAACTGTCGGATTATTAAAGGCACGATACGTTAAAATGACTGCGACAGATATGCACTTAAATATAAATAAGAACTCGTCGTTCGCAAATACCAACATACTCTTTGCTGGAGCCGAAAATTGATTGGTTTATAGATCTCGAATTGATGTTTAATTCGAAGGGCATACGCTATGGAATGTTGTGCGCTTTCATCTGGTAGGCAGTTTTGTCTCTTATTTCATACACACGCTATCTGCCACGTACACGCATCGATGTTACTACTGAGTGGCGTTTCGCACGGAGAAGGAGTGACCGCAAACGCGTGCTTTACGTAAAATTCTTCGACGAGGATGGGATTCGAACCCACGCGTGCAGAGCACATTGGATTAGCAGTCCAACGCCTTAACCACTCGGCCACCTCGTCTGCTGGAGATGCAGTTGTGTCTTTGGCGAGTGCTTGCGGAAAGAAAACATTTGTCGATTCGAAAACACATTCAAAACATGGTACTGGGCCGGTGTTAACGTCTAATGCCAAGCTGCAGTGCGGCCGACCAAGCTCCCACTGGCGAATCGTTTAATGACAGCATCCGTCCATGTCGATATGCGATCGGGTAAAATCACCGGCCCACTTATCTACTGCAGGAATAAGCATTGTATCGACATGCAGTGTCATCTAATGCAAATGAGAAAGGTGCTGTGCATTCTTTTGCACGACTTACTGCAACGAAACGTACAGCTCGATACGCTACACTGATATTGCTTGCAAGATTTTGACGTGGCCCTTAGCCCAAGATTGTCCTGCTGTTTGCGATGGAGCTTGGTGTTTGGGCGGCCACTAGCGACGGATGTCTGCAAAGTCAAGTCTCTCCAGTAGGCCCTGCCAAATGGCTTCTGTAGATAGCGGCCTGACTTTGAACAACAAACTGTCGAAAGGCGACAGTTGTGCTACAGATGGATTATTAAAGGCACGATACGTTAAAATGACTGCGACAGATATGCACTTAAATATAAATAAGAACTCGTCGTTCGCAAATACCAACATACTCTTTGCTGGAGCCGAAATTTGATTGGTTTATAGATCTCGAATTGATGTTTAATTCGAAGGGCATACGCTATGGAATGTTGTGCGCTTTCATCTGGTAGGCAGTTTTGTCTCTTATTTCATACATACGCTATCTGCCACGTACACGCATCGATGTTACTACTGAGTGGCGTTTCGCACGGAGAAGGAGTGACCGCAAACGCGTGCTTTACGTAAAATTCTTCGACGAGGATGGGATTCGAACCCACGCGTGCAGAGCACATTGGATTAGCAGTCCAACGCCTTAACCACTCGGCCACCTCGTCTGCTGGAGATACAGTTGTGTCTTTGGCGAGTGCTTGCGGAAAGAAGACATTTGTCGATTCGAAAACACAATCAAAACATGGTACTGGGCCGGTGTTAACGTCTAATGCCAAGCTGCAGTGCGGCCGACCAAGCTCCCACTGGCGAATCGTTTAATGACAGCATCCGTCCATGTCGATATGCGATCGGGTAAAATCACCGGCCCACTTATCTACTGCAGGAATAAGCATTGTATCGACATGCAGTGTCATCTAATGCAAATGAGAAAGGTGCTGTGCATTCTTTTGCACGACTTACTGCAACGAAACGTACAGCTCGATACGCTACACTGATATTGCTTGCAAGATTTTGACGTGCCCCTTAGCCCAAGATTGTCCTGCTGTTTGCGAGTGCTACAGATGGATTATTAAAGGCACGATACGTTAAAATGACTGCGACAGATATGCACTTAAATATAAATAAGAAATCGTCGTTCGCAAATACCAACATACTCTTTGCTGGAGCCGAAATTTGATTGGTTTATAGATCTCGAATTGATGTTTAATTCGAAGGGCATACGCTATGGAATGTTGTGCGCTTTCATCTGGTAGGCAGTTTTGTCTCTTATTTCATACACACGCTATCTGCCACGTACACGCATCGATGTTACTACTGAGTGGCGTTTCGCACGGAGAAGGAGTGACCGCAAACGCGTGCTTTACGTAAAATTCTTCGACGAGGATGGGATTCGAACCCACGCGTGCAGAGCACATTGGATTAGCAGTCCAACGCCTTAACCACTCGGCCACCTCGTCTGCTGGAGATACAGTTGTGTCTTTGGCGAGTGCTTGCGGAAAGAAGACATTTGTCGATTCGAAAACACATTCAAAACATGGTACTGGGCCGGTGTTAACGTCTAATGCCAAGCTGCAGTGCGGCCGACCAAGCTCCCACTGGCGAATCGTTTAATGACAGCATCCGTCCATGTCGATATGCGATCGGGTAAAATCACCGGCCCACTTATCTACTGCAGGAATAAGCATTGTATCGACATGCAGTGTCATCTAATGCAAATGAGAAAGGTGCTGTGCATTCTTTTGCACGACTTACTGCAACGAAACGTACAGCTCGATACGCTACACTGATATTGCTTGCAAGATTTTGACTTCCCCCTTAGCCCAAGATTGTCCTGCTGTTTGCGATGGAGCTTGGTGTTTGGGCGGCCACTAGCGACGGATGTCTGCAAAGTCAAGTCTCTCCAGTAGGCCCTGCCAAATGGCATCTCTGGAGATGGCGGCCTGACTTTGAACCTACAGATGGATTATTAAAGGCACGATACGTTAAAATGACTGCGACAGATATGCACTTAAATATAAATAAGAACTCGTCGTTCGCAAATACCAACATACTCTTTGCTGGAGCCGAAATTTGATTGGTTTATAGATCTCGAATTGATGTTTAATTCGAAGGGCATACGCTATGGAATGTTGTGCGCTTTCATCTGGTAGGCAGTTTTGTCTCTTATTTCATACACACGCTATCTGCCACGTACACGCATCGATGTTACTACTGAGTGGCGTTTCGCACGGAGAAGGAGTGACCGCAAACGCGTGCTTTACGTAAAATTCTTCGACGAGGATGGGATTCGAACCCACGCGTGCAGAGCACATTGGAGTAGCAGTCCAAGGCCTTAACCACTCGGCCACCTCGTCTGCTGGAGATACAGTTGTGTCTTTGGCGAGTGCTTGCGGAAAGAAGACATTTGTCGATTCGAAAACACATTCAAAACATGGTACTGGGCCGGTGTTAACGTCTAATGCCAAGCTGCAGTGCGGCCGACCAAGCTCCCACTGGCGAATCGTTTAATGACAGCATCCGTCCATGTCGATATGCGATCGGGTAAAATCACCGGCCCACTTATCTACTGCAGGAATAAGCATTGTATCGACATGCAGTGTCATCTAATGCAAATGAGAAAGGTGCTGTGCATTCTTTTGCACGACTTACTGCAACGAAACGTACAGCTCGATACGCTACACTGATATTGCTTGCAAGATTTTGACGTGCCCCTTAGCCCAAGATTGTCCTGCTGTTTGCGAGTGCTACAGATGGATTATTAAAGGCACGATATGTTAAAATGACTGCTACAGATATGCACTTAAATATAAATAAGAAATCGTCGTTCGCAAATACCAACATACTCTTTGCTGGAGCCGAAATTTGATTGGTTTATAGATCTCGAATTGATGTTTAATTCGAAGGGCATACGCTATGGAATGTTGTGCGCTTTCATCTGGTAGGCAGTTTTGTCTCTTATTTCATACACACGCTATCTGCCACGTACACGCATCGATGTTACTACTGAGTGGCGTTTCGCACGGAGAAGGAGTGACCGCAAACGCGTGCTTTACGTAAAATTCTTCGACGAGGATGGGATTCGAACCCACGCGTGCAGAGCACATTGGATTAGCAGTCCAACGCCTTAACCACTCGGCCACCTCGTCTGCTGGAGATACAGTTGTGTCTTTGGCGAGTGCTTGCGGAAAGAAGACATTTGTCGATTCGAAAACACATTCAAAACATGGTACTGGGCCGGTGTTAACGTCTAATGCCAAGCTGCAGTGCGGCCGACCAAGCTCCCACTGGCGAATCGTTTAATGACAGCATCCGTCCATGTCGATATGCGATCGGGTAAAATCACCGGCCCACTTATCTACTGCAGGAATAAGCATTGTATCTACATGCAGTGTCATCTAATGCAAATGAGAAAGGTGCTGTGCATTCTTTTGCACGACTTACTGCAACGAAACGTACAGCTCGATACGCTACACTGATATTGCTTGCAAGATTTTGACGTGCCCCTTAGCCCAAGATTGTCCTGCTGTTTGCGATGGAGCTTGGTGTTTGGGCGGCCACTAGCGACGGATGTCTGCAAAGTCAAGTCTCTCCAGTAGGCCCTGCCAAATGGCATCTCTGGAGATGGCGGCCTGACTTTGGACCTACAGATGGATTATTAAAGGCACGATACGTTAAAATGACTGCGACAGATATGCACTTAAATATAAATAAGAACTCGTCGTTCGCAAATACCAACATACTCTTTGCTGGAGCCGAAATTTGATTGGTTTATACATCTCGAATTGATGTTTAATTCGAAGGGCATACGCTATGGAATGTTGTGCGCTTTCATCTGGTAGGCAGTTTTGTCTCTTATTTCATACACACGCTATCTGCCACGTACACGCATCGATGTTACTACTGAGTGGCGTTTCGCACGGAGAAGGAGTGACCGCAAACGCGTGCTTTACGTAAAATTCTTCGACGAGGATGGGATTCGAACCCACGCGTGCAGAGCACATTGGATTAGCAGTCCAACGCCTTAACCACTCGGCCACCTCGTCTGCTGGAGATACAGTTGTGTCTTTGGCGAGTGCTTGCGGAAAGAAGACATTTGTCGATTCGAAAACACATTCAAAACATGGTACTGGGCCGGTGTTAACGTCTAATGCCAAGCTGCAGTGCGGCCGACCAAGCTCCCACTGGCGAATCGTTTAATGACAGCATCCGTCCATGTCGATATGCGATCGGGTAAAATCACCGGCCCACTTATCTACTGCAGGAATAAGCATTGTATCGACATGCAGTGTCATCTAATGCAAATGAGAAAGGTGCTGTGCATTCTTTTGCACGACTTACTGCAACGAAACGTACAGCTCGATACGCTACACTGATATTGCTTGCAAGATTTTGACGTGCCCCTTAGCCCAAGATTGTCCTGCTGTTTGCGATGGAGCTTGGTGTTTGGGCGGCCACTAGCGACGGATGTCTGCAAAGTCAAGTCTCTCCAGTAGGCCCTGCCAAATGGCATCTCTGGAGATGGCGGCCTGACTTTGAACCTACAGATGGATTATTAAAGGCACGATACGTTAAAATGACTGCGACAGATATGCACTTAAATATAAATAAGAACTCGTCGTTCGCAAATACCAACATACTCTTTGCTGGAGCCGAAATTTGATTGGTTTATACATCTCGAATTGATGTTTAATTCGAAGGGCATACGCTATGGAATGTTGTGCGCTTTCATCTGGTAGGCAGTTTTGTCTCTTATTTCATACACACGCTATCTGCCACGTACACGCATCGATGTTACTACTGAGTGGCGTTTCGCACGGAGAAGGAGTGACCGCAAACGCGTGCTTTACGTAAAATTCTTCGACGAGGATGGGATTCGAACCCACGCGTGCAGAGCACATTGGATTAGCAGTCCAACGCCTTAATTACTCGGCCACCTCGTCTGCTCGAGATACAGTTGTTTCTTTGGCGAGTGCTTGCGGAAAGAAGACATTTGTCGATTCGAAAACACATTCAAAACATGGTACTGGGCCGGTGTTAACGTCTAATGCCAAGCTGCAGTGCGGCCGACCAAGCTCCCACTGGCGAATCGTTTAATGACAGCATCCGTCCATGTCGATATGCGATCGGGTAAAATCACCGGCCCACTTATCTACTGCAGGAATAAGCATTGTATCGACATGCAGTGTCATCTAATGCAAATGAGAAAGGTGCTGTGCATTCTTTTGCACGACTTACTGCAACGAAACGTACAGCTCGATACGCTACACTGATATTGCTTGCAAGATTTTGACGTGCCCCTTAGCCCAAGATTGTCCTGCTGTTTGCGATGGAGCTTGGTGTTTGGGCGGCCACTAGCGACGGATGTCTGCAAAGTCAAGTCTCTCCAGTAGGCCTTGCCAAATGGCATCTCTGGAGATGGCGGCCTGACTTTGAACCTACAGATGGATTATTAAAGGCACGATACGTTAAAATGACTGCGACAGATATGCACTTAAATATAAATAAGAACTCGTCGTTCGCAAATACCAACATACTCTTTGCTGGAGCCGAAATTTGATTGGTTTATAGATCTCGAATTGATGTTTAATTCGAAGGGCATACGCTATGGAATGTTGTGCGCTTTCATCTGGTAGGCAGTTTTGTCTCTTATTTCATACACACGCTATCTGCCACGTACACGCATCGATGTTACTACTGAGTGGCGTTTCGCACGGAGAAGGAGTGACCGCAAACGCGTGCTTTACGTAAAATTCTTCGACGAGGATGGGATTCGAACCCACGCGTGCAGAGCACATTGGATTAGCAGTCCAACGCCTTAACCACTTTTTTTTTTTATTATTTTCCGACGCCTTATCCATTTTTTTTTTCGCCTTAACCATTTTTGTTTTATTTTGTGTTTTATTGTATTTAGTTATTTTTTTTTTATTTTTTTTATTTTATTTTATTTTTTTTTTTTTTTTTGAAATGAAAGAGGGAAATTTATTTGAAGATCCACTTCGGGAAAAGCATGAACTGGGATTATAAATGCAGCTGCTATTAGTGATACCGCCGGAAGCATAGCTGTTTCGGGGTTCTGATGAGGCCTTCACGGCTACCGTAGCGGCCAAGGGGCACTCGAAGTCCCCACCGTACTTCACCCTCACCAGCAGTCCCCTACTTTAGCTCGCTTCGTCCTGGGGATGATTGATACTGGGACATCTTAACCTACTCCCTGTTTGTGGAACAGGATTCTTAACATATTTCCAAAATTCTTTTTGTGATCTTGTTTGTGGTGTATTTGGAAGTATTGCTCATGGAGATATGTCCGGTATTCCATAATATTATCGTCACCTTTCGAATTGACAATGTAACTTACGTAGTTCCCAAGAAGCCATATTATTGCATTATGTTTTGGTGTAGGAAAAAAGACCTTTTCTGGGAAGAAAATGAGATTCAAATTTAGCTCTCTCCCATCGCTGCGGGTCAGAAAGGCGACCTGCTGCTTTACCTCTTCCCAAATATCTTTACACCCTTTGCAGACAAAGCGGTGATCCAAAGTGTCAGTCTCGTTGCATTTATGACAAGTGTTTGTGTCACTGAGGCCTATGGAATGGAGTTTCTCGTTAGTACTAATGACGTTATTCACCACTCTGTACCATGCCACCTGAACTTCCGTTGGTAGTAACTTGTTGTTAATGTTGTTCCATATAGTTTTCCAGTCGCGGTTTGGGTTCTTGTCCTGTGTCTTATTGCAATTTGCCGCCGTTCGTAAACTATTGAATATATAGCGATAGTTTCTCTTGCGTTTATCCCGTACTATACAGCTCATGTAGCTTAATTCAAAGTAGAAGAACCTAATATGTTTTAATTTATAATTAATCAGACTGATATCTATCGGCGGTTGGAAGCTTTGTGGTTTGAAAAAGTTGAATAATTTAGCTGTCAGACCGTCTGGTTGACTTTCGATAACTTGCAAAGACCGCTTAAGGAATAAGGCAATAGACCTTTTGTGGACATCTGTGAGACCGAGGCCTCCCTCTTCGGGTGGTAAAGTCAACGTGTCCACAGCAACTCGGAAGATATTCCCGTGCCAAATGTGTCTACATATGGTGGACATTATCGCTTTAGCTATTCCTTTGGGTATTGGCAAAATCTGTCCGATGTAAGTTGCTCTCGATAATACTGCTAAGTTTATCAACTTAATTTTTTGCTTGATATTGACGTCCCTCATATGATTTAAAATGAGCGCGCCACGGATCTTGTCGAGTACAGTTTTCCAGTTAGATGCTATTAGCCGAAGAGGGCAGCTGTAGAGGGTAACTCCCAGGGCAGTATGCCGGTCCACACTCCTCGCCCAAGGGATGGTGACGTCAGATAGTCCGTGCAGATTTAGAAAAACGCTCTTCGTGTCATTGATTCTCGCACCCGATGCGGTGCAGTACGACTGCAAGTTATCTGTTAATGTTGCGATGTCCGCGGCGCTGCGAATTATCACTCCTACGTCGTCTGCGAATGCGTTCGTCACCTGTTTCATGCCTGACACTAGCATGCCCTCTAATACGTCGTCTAACCTCCTTAAAAGTGGTTCCAAGGCAACTACGTATAACATCATTGACAATGGACTCCCCTGAGGGACTCCACTGGCTATGGGAATATCTTTAGTGCGATGACCATTAATAGTTACTTTCGTTGTTAAACCATTTAAGATGTTGGCTAAATCGTTCACATTACCATCATTAAATCCCATGTAGGTCATGGTTTTCAGAAGATAGTCGTGATTGACCCTGTCAAATGCCTTGCTAAAGTCTATAAAAGCCAGACCACCATTTGCTGTTGTATTTGCAAAAATGGAAACTATGTCCCTGTACGCACTTACAGTTGTAAAGATACTGCGCCCTGGAAGACAAGTCTGATGACTACCGATGATCTTTCCTAAAATCGGTTGCAGTCTTTCTTTAAGAACCCTAGCTACGATTTTGTAGTCAGAGTTCAATAGGCTTATGGGCCGTGTCATTGTGATATCCTTTAAACCTGTGGTCCTGCCCTTTGGAAGTAACACTGTTATGCTCTGTTTGAAGGCCACTGGGACATCCACCCCATGAAGAATTTCGTTGATCATGTCCGTGAATGCATTGCCTATAATGTGCCAATACGTTCGGTAAAACTCCAGTGGCAGCCCATCTGGACCTGGTGACTTCTTAGAAGGTGAGCACCTAATTACGTCAAAAACGTCATCCGTGGTGAGGTCAGCATAGAAGTTGCGGTTGTCCTCTTCCGTTATAGTGTTCTCTAGGCCTGTTGATGATAAAAGGTCTCGTACAGCATTGTCGTCTATCTGATTGACACTATATAGGGTATTGTAAAATCGATACGCCTCGTCGATCATGTCCTTCTGGTTGGTGAGGACTCTCTGATCTTCGGCTCTGAGGGACCCTATAAAATTGCGTCGCCTTTGTTTGGCGTGTTGTATGAGGTGATATATTGAGGCATTTTCGTCGTCCACGATACTATGTGAGTGCGATCTGATTTTTAATCCTTCTAGCTGTGATCTCTTAATATTGAGTAGCGCTGCTTTTGTTTTGTTGATCTGTATTAAGATGTCCTGGGACATTGGCTCCTCGTAAAGATCACGTAAGCAGGCGTAGTGGAACTCTGTTGTGTGTCTTATCCACCTCATCCTCTCCTTGCTAAAAGCTATCAGAGTCGCCCTTAATTTCTTCTTCGCCACAGCGGTCCACCATTCAACGTTGGACCGATGTTTGTGACGCACTCGTAAGGCGGCCCGCCAAGTCTCTTGTATTTCTGCAGCTAAGGCGTCCTCCAATAGCATGCTTATATTCAGTTTCCATAAGGGCCTGCCCCAGTAAGCCGACTGTTTTCTTAACCGTATGCTGCACTTAACGCCTAGGTGGTCGGAAATAAAGGTAGGTATTACTTCAACGCCAGCAACATCATTTTCTAAAGTAGATGAGACATAGAATCGGTCAATCCTACTTTGCGACCTGCTACTAAAGTAAGTAAATTTGACCAATGTAGGATATTTCAATTCCCAAGCATCTGACCATTTCATGTGCGACACCAGATACTGTAACTCCTCGGACTTATTAAAATTTGGCCGTTGGTCCTTGTCATTGAGTACGCAATTCCAGTCACCTCCAAGCAAAACATCAGCAGGATTGTCCTGAAGTAAAATTAAGATATCACGTTTGTAAAACGTGGCCCTTTCTTCTCGTGCATTGTTGCCTGATGGTGCATAAACATTTATAATAGCTGTATTATGGATGTTACACCGAATGCCCCTCCCAGAGTCTAATTTACAAATGTCTGTCATTTCGATGCCCTCTCTGGCAAGAATAGCCGTCCCACAACTATGTTCAAGAGAAACATTTATAATGGCATTGAATCCTGGGATAAGAAGGTCTCGAATGAGCACTTCCTGTAAAAGGGCAATATCGGTGTCCGACTGATAGAGAAAATCTTAAAGTGCGGCTATTTTAGTGGCATTTTGAATTTTGTTAATATTTAATGTGGTCACATTATAAGTTTGGAGCATGTGCCAGATAGTTCAGGTAAGTTTATTGACTGCATAATACTTTCATATGGAATCTGTCTGTCGTCATCAGTCCCTCGTTTAGTCTCAAGGCGATCTTGCCAACTCTATTAATAAAAAAGGTCTTCTTCTTGACTTGGGTCACCGTCCATGTTATCGACACCCTGTTCTGCGTCATCGTCCGCCCAATTGACTGGTGCTGCTGGTGCCCGTTGACCTGGCATTGAACCACCCCCTGGAACTTTGGTCGTGATCCCAGTTTGCGATGGGTGATGTTCACCCCCCGGGTCTTCTTGCCTTTCCTTTCTGTTTGAGTGCCCAGTAGTTCCTGCTGGCTCCAGATCTTCTGCCTTCTGATCCTTGTTCTGTAGATGTTTCAGCTTTTCCCTGAGAGCTGGGGCCAAAGACTCTGCCGCTTGGTGTGCCAAACGACGCTTTTTTGACTTCTTCCTCCTCCGCAGGGATCCCGTAGGAGACAAGTCAGGTGAATGTTCTGGTGGTTCGGTGGAAGAAGACAGTGGTGAGAGCGGTTCTGTCGTTGTCTCAGAGATCCTAACGTTAATTTCTCTAAGAGCCTCAGTTGGGGGTTCCTTCACTTCCGCATCTGTCGGTTGGGGTTCCGGAGTTGGGCCTCCTTGCATTTCCGGGTGGTGTACGACTGGATTACGGACACCAGCGTCGCCATCACGCGACAGCCTTTCAGCCCGTTCGCCCTGT
The DNA here is from genome assembly GCF_023864345.2 of Schistocerca serialis cubense. Classification (NCBI taxonomy): domain Eukaryota; kingdom Metazoa; phylum Arthropoda; class Insecta; order Orthoptera; family Acrididae; genus Schistocerca; species Schistocerca serialis. The sequence continues at coordinate 510,723,884 of NC_064639.1, forward strand.
GCGTCTGGCGGGAGGTCGAGTTGTTTGTCGACTTCCGTCGATGACTTGGTATATTCTTGGGGCACTTCGTGCCGCTGCGAGTCCGAAGACGGCTGTTCAGAACCTACGTCGTTGCATGACTGTATCCTCTCCCGCAGTACTGTTTTTCTGCCTTCCGTATCACATATCGCAGTTGTGACGGCGTAAGAGGGCCTAACAGCAGCTGCTCGGTCATCCACAGAGGCGGCCGACTCCGTGGCGGTTGTGGCGGCCGCCAGTGCTTCGACCTGTTCCACGTGCTCAACTGTTGACGTTACTGCAGATTTGCGACCGTACGTGGCAGCCGCGTACGTTAACTGAAGGCTGACAGCAGCGCCAGGAACCGCAACCTCCCCGGTCGGTAGCTGTGGGACACGCCGTTTGGGACATTCACTGCGTATGTGCTCTGGTGAGTTGCACAATGCACATGTCTTGGGTTGACCGTCGTAGATAACTATGGCGCGGTGTCCACATACATTTACATATGACGGTATGTGCCTTTGAAGATCTATCTTAACTTGGCGGACTCCATTCAGGACAGGAAACATATGTGGCTCCGACCAGTTTTCAGCAATATTCGAAATAACGCGGCCATACGGTCGAAGGATTGTATTAACTTCCTCTGCAGGAACCTCAAATGGCAACTCAAAGACCCTAATTGTACGTATGCCTAATCCGGCGTGTGAGACGGAAACATCACTCACTGTACCGTCGGAATGTTTAAACTTCAGTACTCCGCCACACTTATCCATAATAGAGACACACAAATCTGGGTTGGTCAGCTTCACAAAGGCCGCATTTGAAACGAACGATAAATGCACACCTATTATGTCATTGCCAGTAATCTTAACAGCGTCGAGTAACCACTGTTTTACATCATATGCCTTAGGCCTCAAGAAATTTCGGTCGAAAGTAAACTTAATCGTGTCTTTCCTCATGACAGTAATCGCGTTCATTCTATCTTGAAATCAGGAAACATAACCTAACTCGCAAAGGTAACGAAGTGACTAACCTCGTGACAGCAAACAGCCGTTGTTTACTTCAAGACGCCAAGCCAGCCGCCACACGTCCGTCCCGCACCGCGGCTGCGACTCGAATGTAAAGTCAAGTCTCTCCAGTAGGCCCTGCCAAATGGCTTCTGTAGATGGCGGCCTGACTTTAAACAACAAACTGTCGGCAGGCGACAGTTGTGCTACAGATGGATTATTAAAGGCACGATACGTTAAAATGACTGCGACAGATATGCACTTAAATATAAATAAGAACTCGTCGTTCGCAAATACCAACATACTCTTTGCTGGAGCCGAAATTTGATTGGTTTATAGATCTCGAATTGATGTTTAATTCGAAGGGCATACGCTATGGAATGTTGTGCGCTTTCATCTGGTAGGCAGTTTTGTCTCTTATTTCATACACACGACATCTGCCACGTACACGCGTCGATGTTACTACTGAGTGGCGTATCGCACGGAGAAGGAGTGACCGCAAACGCGTGCTTTACGTAAAATTCTTCGACGAGGATGGGATTCGAACCCACGCGTGCAGAGCACATTGGATTAGCAGTCCAACGCCTTAACCACTCGGCCACCTCGTCTGCTGGAGCTACAGTTGTGTTTTTGGCGAGTGCTTGCGGAAAGAAGACATTTGTCGATTCGAAAACACATTCAAAACATGGTACTGGGCCGGTGTTAACGTCTAATGCCAAGCTGCAGTGCGGCCGACCAAGCTCCCACTGGCGAAACGTTTAATGACAGCATCCGTCCATGTCGATATGCGATCGGGTAAAATCACCGGCCCACTTATCTACTGCAGGAATAAGCATTGTATCGACATGCAGTGTCGTCTAATGCAAATGAGAAAGGTGCTGTGCATTCTTTTGCACGACTTACTGCAACGAAACGTACAGCTCGATACGCTACACTGATATTGCTTGCAAGGTTTTGACGTCCCCCCTAGCCCAAGATTGTCCTGCTGTTTGCGATGGAGCTTGGTGTTTGGGCGGCCACTAGCGACGGATGTCTGCAAAGTCAAGTCTCTCCAGTAGGCCCTGCCAAATGGCTTCTGTAGATGGCGGCCTGACTTTGAACAACAAACTGTCGGAAGGCGACAGTTGTGCTACAGATGGATTATTAAAGGCACGATACGTTAAAATGACTGCGACAGATATGCACTTAAATATAAATAAGAACTCGTCGTTCGCAAATACCAACATACTCTTTGCTGGAGCCGAAATTTGATTGGTTTATAGATCTCGAATTGATGTTTAATTCGAAGGGCATACGCTATGGAATGTTGTGCGCTTTCATCTGGTAGGCAGTTTTGTCTCTTATTTCATACACACGCTATCTGCCACGTACACGCGTCGATGTTACTACTGAGTGGCGTTTCGCACGGAGAAGGAGTGACCGCAAACGCGTGCTTTACGTAAAATTCTTCGACGAGGATGGGATTCGAACCCACGCGTGCAGAGCACATTGGATTAGCAGGCCAAGTCCAACGCCTTAACCACTCGGCCACCTCGTCTGCTGGAGATACAGTTGTGTCTTTGGCGAGTGCTTGCGGAAAGAAGACATTTGTCGATTCGAAAACACATTCAAAACATGGTACTGGGCCGGTGTTAACGTCTAATGCCAAGCTGCAGTGCGGCCGACCAAGCTCCCACTGGCGAAACGTTTAATGACAGCATCCGTCCATGTCGATATGCGATCGGGTAAAATCACCGGCCCACTTATCTACTGCAGGAATAAGCATTGTATCGACATGCAGTGTCGTCTAATGCAAATGAGAAAGGTGCTGTGCATTCTTTTGCACGACTTACTGCAACGAAACGTACAGCTCGATACGCTACACTGATATTGCTTGCAAGGTTTTGACGTCCCCCCTAGCCCAAGATTGTCCTGCTGTTTGCGATGGAGCTTGGTGTTTGGGCGGCCACTAGCGACGGATGTCTGCAAAGTCAAGTCTCTCCAGTAGGCCCTGCCAAATGGCTTCTATGGATTATTAAAGGCACGATACGTTAAAATGACTTCGACAGATATGCACTTAAATATAAATAAGAACTCGTCGTTCGCAAATACCAACATACTCTTTGCTGGAGCCGAAATTTGATTGGTTTATAGATCTCGAATTGATGTTTAATTCGAAGGGCATACGCTATGGAATGTTGTGCGCTTTCATCTGGTAGGCAGTTTTGTCTCTTATTTCATACACACGCTATCTGCCACGTACACGCGTCGATGTTACTACTGAGTGGCGTTTCGCACGGAGAAGGAGTGACCGCAAACGCGTGCTTTACGTAAAATTCTTCGACGAGGATGGGATTCGAACCCACGCGTGCAGAGCACATTGGATTAGCAGGCCAAGTCCAACGCCTTAACCACTCGGCCACCTCGTCTGCTGGAGATACAGTTGTGTCTTTGGCGAGTGCTTGCGGAAAGAAGACATTTGTCGATTCGAAAACACATTCAAAACATGGTACTGGGCCGGTGTTAACGTCTAATGCCAAGCTGCAGTGCGGCCGACCAAGCTCCCACTGGCGAAACGTTTAATGACAGCATCCGTCCATGTCGATATGCGATCGGGTAAAATCACCGGCCCACTTATCTACTGCAGGAATAAGCATTGTATCGACATGCAGTGTCGTCTAATGCAAATGAGAAAGGTGCTGTGCATTCTTTTGCACGACTTACTGCAACGAAACGTACAGCTCGATACGCTACACTGATATTGCTTGCAAGGTTTTGACGTCCCCCCTAGCCCAAGATTGTCCTGCTGTTTGCGATGGAGCTTGGTGTTTGGGCGGCCACTAGCGACGGATGTCTGCAAAGTCAAGTCTCTCCAGTAGGCCCTGCCAAATGGCTTCTATGGATTATTAAAGGCACGATACGTTAAAATGACTTCGACAGATATGCACTTAAATATAAATAAGAACTCGTCGTTCGCAAATACCAACATACTCTTTGCTGGAGCCGAAATTTGATTGGTTTATAGATCTCGAATTGATGTTTAATTCGAAGGGCATACGCTATGGAATGTTGTGCGCTTTCATCTGGTAGGCAGTTTTGTCTCTTATTTCATACACACGCTATCTGCCACGTACACGCATCGATGTTACTACTGAGTGGCGTTTCGCACGGAGAAGGAGTGACCGCAAACGCGTGCTTTACGTAAAATTCTTCGACGAGGATGGGATTCGAACCCACGCGTGCAGAGCACATTGGATTAGCAGTCCAACGCCTTAACCACTCGGCCACCTCGTCTGCTGGAGCTACAGTTGTGTCTTTGGCGAGTGCTTGCGGAAAGAAGACATTTTTCGATTCGAAAACACATTCAAAACATGGTACTGGGCCGTTGTTAACGTCTAATGCCAAGCTGCAGTGCGGCCGACCAAGCTCCCAGAGGCGAATCGTTTAATGACAGCATCCGTCCATGTCGATATGCGATCGGGTAAAATCACCGGCCCACTTATCTACTGCAGGAATAAGCATTGTATCGACATGCAGTGTCATCTAATGCAAATGAGAAAGGTGCTGTGCATCCTTTGCACGACTTACTGCAACGAAACGTACAGCTCGATACGCTACACTGATATTGCTTGCAAGATTTTGACGTGCCCCTTAGCCCAAGATTGTCCTGCTGTTTGCGATGGAGCTTGGTGTTTGGGCGGCCACTAGCGACGGATGTCTGCAAAGTCAAGTCTCTCCAGTAGGCCCTGCCAAATGGCTTCTGTAGATGGCGGCCTGACTTTAAATTATTAAAGGCACGATACGTTAAAATGACTGCGACATATATGCACTTAAATATAAATAAGAACTCGTCGTTCGCAAATACCAACATACTCTTTGCTGGAGCCGAAATTTGATTGGTTTATAGATCTCGAATTGATGTTTAATTCGAAGGGCATACGCTATGGAATGTTGTGCGCTTTCATCTGGTAGGCAGTTTTGTCTCTTATTTCATACACACGCTATCTGCCACGTACACGCATCGATGTTACTACTGAGTGGCGTTTCGCACGGAGAAGGAGTGACCGCAAACGCGTGCTTTACGTAAAATTCTTCGACGAGGATGGGACTCGAACCCACGCGTGCAGAGCACATTGGATTAGCAATCCAACGCCTTAGCCACTCAGCCACCTCGTCTGCTGGAGATACAGTTGTGTCTTTGGCGAGTGCTTGCGGAAAGAAGACATTTGTCGATTCGAAAACACATTCAAAACATGGTACTGGGCCGGTGTTAACGTCTAATGCCAAGCTGCAGTGCGGCCGGCCAAGCCTCCACTGGCGAATCGTTTAATGACAGCATCCGTCCATGTCGATATGCGATCGGGTAAAATCACCGGCCCACTTATCTACTGCAGGAATAAGCATTGTATCGACATGCAGTGTCATCTAATGCAAATGAGAAAGGTGCTGTGCATTCTTTTGCACGACTTACTGCAACGAAACGTACAGCTCGATACGCTACACTGATATTGCTTGCAAGACTTTTACGTGCCCCTTAGCCCAAGATTGTCCTGCTGTTTGCGATGGAGCTTGGTGTTGGCCTGACTTTGAACAACAAACTGTCGGAAGGCGACAGTTGTGCTACAGATGGATTATTAAAGGCACGATACGTTAAAATGACTGCGACAGATATGCACTTAAATATAAATAAGAACTCGTCGTTCGCAAATACCAACATACTCTTTGCTGGAGCCGAAATTTGATTGGTTTATAGATCTCGAATTGATGTTTAATTCGAAGGGCATACGCTATGGAATGTTGTGCGCTTTCATCTGGTAGGCAGTTTTGTCTCTTATTTCATACACACGCTATCTGCCACGTACACGCGTCGATGTTACTACTGAGTGGCGTTTCGCACGGAGAAGGAGTGACCGCAAACGCGTGCTTTACGTAAAATTCTTCGACGAGGATGGGATTCGAACCCACGCGTGCAGAGCACATTGGATTAGCAGTCCAAGTCCAACGCCTTAACCACTCGGCCACCTCGTCTGCTGGAGCTACAGTTGTGTCTTTGGCGAGTGCTTGCGGAAAGAAGACATTTGTCGATTCGAAAACACATTCAAAACATGGTACTGGGCCGGTGTTAACGTCTAATGCCAAGCTGCAGTGCGGCCGACCAAGCTCCCACTGGCGAAACGTTTAATGACAGCATCCGTCCATGTCGATATGCGATCGGGTAAAATCACCGGCCCAATTATCTACTGCAGGAATAAGCATTGTATCGACATGCAGTGTCGTCTAATGCAAATGAGAAAGGTGCTGTGCATTCTTTTGCACGACTTACTGCAACGAAACGTACAGCTCGATACGCTACACTGATATTGCTTGCAAGGTTTTGACGTCCCCCCTAGCCCAAGATTGTCCTGCTGTTTGCGATGGAGCTTGGTGTTTGGGCGGCCACTAGCGACGGATGACTGCAAAGTCAAGTCTCTCCAGTAGGCCCTGCCAAATGGCTTCTATGGATTATTAAAGGCACGATACGTTAAAATGACTGCGACAGATATGCACTTAAATATAAATAAGAACTCGTCGTTCGCAAATACCAACATACTCTTTGCTGGAGCCGAAATTTGATTGGTTTATAGATCTCGAATTGATGTTTAATTCGAAGGGCATACGCTATGGAATGTTGTGCGCTTTCATCTGGTAGGCAGTTTTGTCTCTTATTTCATACACACGCTATCTGCCACGTACACGCATCGATGTTACTACTGAGTGGCGTTTCGCACGGAGAAGGAGTGACCGCAAACGCGTGCTTTACGTAAAATTCTTCGACGAGGATGGGATTCGAACCCACGCGGGCAGAGCACATTGGATTAGCAGTCCAACGCCTTAACCACTCGGCCACCTCGTCTGCTGGAGCTACAGTTGTGTCTTTGGCGAGTGCTTGCGGAAAGAAGACATTTGTCGATTCGAAAACACATTCAAAACATGGTACTGGGCCGGTGTTAACGTCTAATGCCAAGCTGCAGTGCGGCCGACCAAGCTCCCACTGGCGAAACGTTTAATGACAGCATCCGTCCATGTCGATATGCGATCGGGTAAAATCACCGGCCCAATTATCTACTGCAGGAATAAGCATTGTATCGACATGCAGTGTCGTCTAATGCAAATGAGAAAGGTGCTGTGCATTCTTTTGCACGACTTACTGCAACGAAACGTACAGCTCGATACGCTACACTGATATTGCTTGCAAGGTTTTGACGTCCCCCCTAGCCCAAGATTGTCCTGCTGTTTGCGATGGAGCTTGGTGTTTGGGCGGCCACTAGCGACGGATGACTGCAAAGTCAAGTCTCTCCAGTAGGCCCTGCCAAATGGCTTCTATGGATTATTAAAGGCACGATACGTTAAAATGACTGCGACAGATATGCACTTAAATATAAATAAGAACTCGTCGTTCGCAAATACCAACATACTCTTTGCTGCAGCCGAAATTTGATTGGTTTATAGATCTCGAATTGATGTTTAATTCGAAGGGCATACGCTATGGAATGTTGTGCGCTTTCATCTGGTAGGCAGTTTTGTCTCTTATTTCATACACACGCTATCTGCCACGTACACGCGTCGATGTTACTACTGAGTGGCGTTTCGCACGGAGAAGGAGTGACCGCAAACGCGTGCTTTACGTAAAATTCTTCGACGAGGATGGGATTCGAACCCACGCGGGCAGAGCACATTGGATTAGCAGTCCAAGTCCAACGCCTTAACCACTCGGCCACCTCGTCTGCTGGAGCTACAGTTGTGTCTTTGGCGAGTGCTTGCGGAAAGAAGACATTTGTCGATTCGAAAACACATTCAAAACATGGTACTGGGCCGGTGTTAACGTCTAATGCCAAGCTGCAGTGCGGCCGACCAAGCTCCCACTGGCGAAACGTTTAATGACAGCATCCGTCCATGTCGATATGCGATCGGGTAAAATCACCGGCCCAATTATCTACTGCAGGAATAAGCATTGTATCGACATGCAGTGTCGTCTAATGCAAATGAGAAAGGTGCTGTGCATTCTTTTGCACGACTTACTGCAACGAAACGTACAGCTCGATACGCTACACTGATATTGCTTGCAAGGTTTTGACGTCCCCCCTAGCCCAAGATTGTCCTGCTGTTTGCGATGGAGCTTGGTGTTTGGGCGGCCACTAGCGACGGATGACTGCAAAGTCAAGTCTCTCCAGTAGGCCCTGCCAAATGGCTTCTATGGATTATTAAAGGCACGATACGTTAAAATGACTGCGACAGATATGCACTTAAATATAAATAAGAACTCGTCGTTCGCAAATACCAACATACTCTTTGCTGGAGCCGAAATTTGATTGGTTTATAGATCTCGAATTGATGTTTAATTCGAAGGGCATACGCTATGGAATGTTGTGCGCTTTCATCTGGTAGGCAGTTTTGTCTCTTATTTCATACACACGCTATCTGCCACGTACACGCATCGATGTTACTACTGAGTGGCGTTTCGCACGGAGAAGGAGTGACCGCAAACGCGTGCTTTACGTAAAATTCTTCGACGAGGATGGGATTCGAACCCACGCGGGCAGAGCACATTGGATTAGCAGTCCAACGCCTTAACCACTCGGCCACCTCGTCTGCTGGAGCTACAGTTGTGTCTTTGGCGAGTGCTTGCGGAAAGAAGACATTTGTCGATTCGAAAACACATTCAAAACATGGTACTGGGCCGGTGTTAACGTCTAATGCCAAGCTGCAGTGCGGCCGACCAAGCTCCCACTGGCGAATCGTTTAATGACAGCATCCGTCCATGTCGATATGCGATCGGGTAAAATCACCGGCCCACTTATCTACTGCAGGAATAAGCATTGTATCGACATGCAGTGTCGTCTAATGCAAATGAAAAAGGTGCTGTGCATTCTTTTGCACGACTTACTGCAACGAAACGTACAGCTCGATACGCTACACTGATATTGCTTGCAAGGTTTTGACGTCCCCCCTAGCCCAAGATTGTCCTGCTGTTTGCGATGGAGCTTGGTGTTTGGGCGGCCACTAGCGACGGATGTCTGCAAAGTCAAGTCTCTCCAATAGGCCCTGCCAAATGGCTTCTGTAGATGGCGGCCTGACTTTGAACAACAAACTGTGCTACAGATGGATTATTAAAGGCACGATACGTTAAAATGACTGCGACAGATATGCACTTAAATATAAATAAGAACTCGTCGTTCGCAAATACCAACATACTCTTTGCTGGAGCCGATATTTGATTGGTTTATAGATCTCGAATTGATGTTTAATTCGAAGGGCATACGCTATGGAATGTTGTGCGCTTTCATCTGGTAGGCAGTTTTGTCTCTTATTTCATACACACGCTATCTGCCACGTACACGCGTCGATGTTACTACTGAGTGGCGTTTCGCACGGAGAAGGAGTGACCGCAAACGCGTGCTTTACGTAAAATTCTTCGACGAGGATGGGATTCGAACCCACGCGTGCAGAGCACATTGGATTAGCAGTCCAACGCCTTAACCACTCGGCCACCTCGTCTGCTGGAGCTACAGTTGTGTCTTTGGCGAGTGCTTGCGGAAAGAAGACATTTGTCGATTCGAAAACACATTCAAAACATGGTACTGGGCCGGTGTTAACGTCTAATGCCAAGCTGCAGTGCGGCCGACCAAGCTCCCACTGGCGAAACGTTTAATGACAGCATCCGTCCATGTCGATGTGCGATCGGGTAAAATCACCGGCCCAATTATCTACTGCAGGAATAAGCATTGTATCGACATGCAGTGTCGTCTAATGCAAATGAGAAAGGTGCTGTGCATTCTTTTGCACGACTTACTGCAACGAAACGTACAGCTCGATACGCTACACTGATATTGCTTGCAAGGTTTGGACGTCCCCCCTAGCCCAAGATTGTCCTGCTGTTTGCGATGGAGCTTGGTGTTTGGGCGGCCACTAGCGACGGATGACTGCAAAGTCAAGTCTCTCCAGTAGGCCCTGCCAAATGGCTTCTATGGATTATTAAAGGCACGATACGTTAAAATGACTGCGACAGATATGCACTTAAATATAAATAAGAACTCGTCGTTCGCAAATACCAACATACTCTTTGCTGGAGCCGAAATTTGATTGGTTTATAGATCTCGAATTGATGTTTAATTCGAAGGGCATACGCTATGGAATGTTGTGCGCTTTCATCTGGTAGGCAGTTTTGTCTCTTATTTCATACACACGCTATCTGCCACGTACACGCGTCGATGTTACTACTGAGTGGCGTTTCGCACGGAGAAGGAGTGACCGCAAACGCGTGCTTTACGTAAAATTCTTCGACGAGGATGGGATTCGAACCCACGCGTGCAGAGCACATTGGATTAGCAGTCCAACGCCTTAACCACTCGGCCACCTCGTCTGCTGGAGATACAGTTGTGTCTTTGGCGAGTGCTTGCGGAAAGAAGACATTTGTCGATTCGAAAACACATTCAAAACATGGTACTGGGCCGTTGTTAACGTCTAATGCCAAGCTGCAGTGCGGCCGACCAAGCTCCCACTGGCGAATCGTTTAATGACAGCATTCGTCCATGTCGATATGCGATCGGGTAAAATCACCGGCCCACTTATCTACTGCAGGAATAAGCATTGTATCGACATGCAGTGTCATCTAATGCAAATGAGAAAGGTGCTGTGCATTCTTTTGCACGACTTACTGCAACGAACCTGACAAAACTCTACCATCTGGTGAGCAAGATGTATGAAACAGGCGAAATACCCTCAGACTTCAAGAAGAATATAATAATTCCAATCCCAAAGAAAGCAGGTGTTGACAGATGTGAAAATTACCGAACTATCAGCTTAATAAGTCACAGCTGCAAAATATTAACACGAATTCTTTACAGACGAATGGAAAAACTAGTAGAAGCCAACCTCGGGGAAGATCAGTTTGGATTCCGTAGAAACACTGGAACACGTGAGGCAATACTGACCTTACGACTTATCTTAGAAGAAAGATTAAGGAAAGGCAAACCTACGTTTCTAGCATTTGTAGACTTAGAGAAAGCTTTTGACAATGTTGACTGGAATACTCTCTTTCAAATTCTAAAGGTGGCAGGGGTAAAATACAGGGAGCGAAAGGCTATTTACAATTTGTACAGAAACCAGATGGCAGTTATAAGAGTCGAGGGACATGAAAGGGAAGCAGTGGTTGGGAAGGGAGTAAGACAGGGTTGTAGCCTCTCCCCGATGTTGTTCAATCTGTATATTGAGCAAGCAGTAAAGGAAACAAAAGAAAAATTCGGAGTAGGTATTAAAATTCATGGAGAAGAAATAAAAACTTTGAGGTTCGCCAATGACATTGTAATTCTGTCAGAGACAGCAAAGGACTTGGAAGAGCAGTTGAATAGAATGGACAGTGTCTTGAAAGGAGGATATAAGATGAACATCAACAAAAGCAAAACAAGGATAATGGAATGTAGTCTAATTAAGTCGGGTGATGCTGAGGGAATTAGATTAGGAAATGAGGCACTTAAAGTAGTAAAGGAGTTTTGCTATTTGGGGAGCAAAATAACTGATGATGGTCGAAGTAGAGAGGATATAAAATGTAGGCTGGCAATGGCAAGGAAAGCGTTTCTGAAGAAGAGAAATTTGTTAACATCCAGTATTCATTTAAGTGTCAGGAAGTCATTTCTGAAAGTATTCGTATGGAGTGTAGCCATGTATGGAAGTGAAACATGGACGATAAATAGTTTGGACAAGAAGAGAATAGAAGCTTTCGAAATGTGGTGCTACAGAAGAATGCTGAAGATTAGATGGGTAGATCACATAACTAATGAGGAAGTATTGAATAGGATTGGGGAGAAGAGAAGTTTGTGGCACAACTTGACCAGAAGAAGGGATCGGTTGGTAGGACATGTTCTGAGGCATCAGGGGATCACCAATTTAGTATTGGAGGGCGGCGTGGAGGGTAAAAATCGTAGAGGGAGACCAAGAGATGAATACACTAAGCAGATTCAGAAGGATGTAGGTTGCAGTAGGTACTGGGAGATGAAAAAGCTTGCACAGGATAGAGTAGCATGGAGAGCTGCATCAAACCAGTCTCAGGACTGAAGACCACAACAACAACAACAAACTGCAACGAAACGTACAGCTCGATACGCTACACTGATATTGCTTGCAAGATTTTGACGTGCCCCTTAGCCCAAGATTGTCCTGCTGTTTGCGATGGAGCTTGGTGTTGGCCTGACTTTGAACAACAAACTGTCGGAAGGCGACAGTTGTGCTACAGATGGATTATTAAAGGCACGATACGTTAAAATGACTGCGACAGATATGCACTTAAATATAAATAAGAACTCGTCGTTCGCAAATACCAACATACTCTTTGCTGGAGCCGAAATTTGATTGGTTTATAGATCTCGAATTGATGTTTAATTCGAAGGGCATACGCTATGGAATGTTGTGCGCTTTCATCTGGTAGGCAGTTTTGTCTCTTATTTCATACACACGCTATCTGCCACGTACACGCATCGATGTTACTACTGAGTGGCGTTTCGCACGGAGAAGGAGTGACCGCAAACGCGTGCTTTACGTAAAATTCTTCGACGAGGATGGGATTCGAACCCACGCGTGCAGAGCACATAGGATTAGCAGTCCAACGCCTTAACCACTCGGCCACCTCGTCTGCTGGAGCTACAGTTGTGTCTTTGGCGAGTGCTTGCGGAAAGAAGACATTTGTCGATTCGAAAACACATTCAAAACATGGTACTGGGCCGGTGTTAACGTCTAATGCCAAGCTGCAGTGCGGCCGACCAAGCTCCCACTGGCGAATCGTTTAATGACAGCATCCGTCCATGTCGATATGCGATCGGGTAAAATCACCGGCCCACTTATCTACTGCAGGAATAAGCATTGTATCGACATGCAGTGTCGTCTAATGCAAATGAGAAAGGTGCTGTGCATTCTTTTGCACGACTTACTGCAACGAAACGTACAGCTCGATACGCTACACTGATATTGCTTGCAAGGTTTTGACGTCCCCCCTAGCCCAAGATTGTCCTGCTGTTTGCGATGGAGCTTGGTGTTTGGGCGGCCACTAGCGACGGATGTCTGCAAAGTCAAGTCTCTCCAATAGGCCCTGCCAAATGGCTTCTGTAGATGGCGGCCTGACTTTGAACATCAAACTGTGCTACAGTTGGATTATTAAAGGCACGATACGTTAAAATGACTGCGACAGATATGCACTTAAATATAAATAAGAACTCGTCGTTCGCAAATACCAACATACTCTTTGCTGGAGCCGAAATTTGATTGGTTTATAGATCTCGAATTGATGTTTAATTCGAAGGGCATACGCTATGGAATGTTGTGCGCTTTCATCTGGTAGGCAGTTTTGTCTCTTATTTCATACACACGCTATCTGCCACGTACACGCGTCGATGTTACTACTGAGTGGCGTTTCGCACGGAGAAGGAGTGACCGCAAACGCGTGCTTTACGTAAAATTCTTCGACGAGGATGGGATTCGAACCCACGCGTGCAGAGCACATTGGATTAGCAGTCCAACGCCTTAACCACTCGGCCACCTCGTCTGCTGGAGATACAGTTGTGTCTTTGGCGAGTGCTTGCGGAAAGAAGACATTTGTCGATTCGAAAACACATTCAAAACATGGTACTGGGCCGTTGTTAACGTCTAATGCCAAGCTGCAGTGCGGCCGACCAAGCTCCCACTGGCGAATCGTTTAATGACAGCATTCGTCCATGTCGATATGCGATCGGGTAAAATCACCGGCCCACTTATCTACTGCAGGAATAAGCATTGTATCGACATGCAGTGTCATCTAATGCAAATGAGAAAGGTGCTGTGCATTCTTTTGCACGACTTACTGCAACGAACCTGACAAAACTCTACCATCTGGTGAGCAAGATGTATGAAACAGGCGAAATACCCTCAGACTTCAAGAAGAATATAATAATTCCAATCCCAAAGAAAGCAGGTGTTGACAGATGTGAAAATTACCGAACTATCAGCTTAATAAGTCACAGCTGCAAAATATTAACACGAATTCTTTACAGACGAATGGAAAAACTAGTAGAAGCCAACCTCGGGGAAGATCAGTTTGGATTCCGTAGAAACACTGGAACACGTGAGGCAATACTGACCTTACGACTTATCTTAGAAGAAAGATTAAGGAAAGGCAAACCTACGTTTCTAGCATTTGTAGACTTAGAGAAAGCTTTTGACAATGTTGACTGGAATACTCTCTTTCAAATTCTAAAGGTGGCAGGGGTAAAATACAGGGAGCGAAAGGCTATTTACAATTTGTACAGAAACCAGATGGCAGTTATAAGAGTCGAGGGACATGAAAGGGAAGCAGTGGTTGGGAAGGGAGTAAGACAGGGTTGTAGCCTCTCCCCGATGTTGTTCAATCTGTATATTGAGCAAGCAGTAAAGGAAACAAAAGAAAAATTCGGAGTAGGTATTAAAATTCATGGAGAAGAAATAAAAACTTTGAGGTTCGCCAATGACATTGTAATTCTGTCAGAGACAGCAAAGGACTTGGAAGAGCAGTTGAATAGAATGGACAGTGTCTTGAAAGGAGGATATAAGATGAACATCAACAAAAGCAAAACAAGGATAATGGAATGTAGTCTAATTAAGTCGGGTGATGCTGAGGGAATTAGATTAGGAAATGAGGCACTTAAAGTAGTAAAGGAGTTTTGCTATTTGGGGAGCAAAATAACTGATGATGGTCGAAGTAGAGAGGATATAAAATGTAGGCTGGCAATGGCAAGGAAAGCGTTTCTGAAGAAGAGAAATTTGTTAACATCCAGTATTCATTTAAGTGTCAGGAAGTCATTTCTGAAAGTATTCGTATGGAGTGTAGCCATGTATGGAAGTGAAACATGGACGATAAATAGTTTGGACAAGAAGAGAATAGAAGCTTTCGAAATGTGGTGCTACAGAAGAATGCTGAAGATTAGATGGGTAGATCACATAACTAATGAGGAAGTATTGAATAGGATTGGGGAGAAGAGAAGTTTGTGGCACAACTTGACCAGAAGAAGGGATCGGTTGGTAGGACATGTTCTGAGGCATCAGGGGATCACCAATTTAGTACTGGAGGGCGGCGTGGAGGGTAAAAATCGTAGAGGGAGACCAAGAGATGAATACACTAAGCAGATTCAGAAGGATGTAGGTTGCAGTAGGTACTGGGAGATGAAAAAGCTTGCACAGGATAGAGTAGCATGGAGAGCTGCATCAAACCAGTCTCAGGACTGAAGACCACAACAACAACAACAAACTGCAACGAAACGTACAGCTCGATACGCTACACTGATATTGCTTGCAAGATTTTGACGTGCCCCTTAGCCCAAGATTGTCCTGCTGTTTGCGATGGAGCTTGGTGTTGGCCTGACTTTGAACAACAAACTGTCGGAAGGCGACAGTTGTGCTACAGATGGATTATTAAAGGCACGATACGTTAAAATGACTGCGACAGATATGCACTTAAATATAAATAAGAACTCGTCGTTCGCAAATACCAACATACTCTTTGCTGGAGCCGAAATTTGATTGGTTTATAGATCTCGAATTGATGTTTAATTCGAAGGGCATACGCTATGGAATGTTGTGCGCTTTCATCTGGTAGGCAGTTTTGTCTCTTATTTCATACACACGCTATCTGCCACGTACACGCATCGATGTTACTACTGAGTGGCGTTTCGCACGGAGAAGGAGTGACCGCAAACGCGTGCTTTACGTAAAATTCTTCGACGAGGATGGGATTCGAACCCACGCGTGCAGAGCACATAGGATTAGCAGTCCAACGCCTTAACCACTCGGCCACCTCGTCTGCTGGAGCTACAGTTGTGTCTTTGGCGAGTGCTTGCGGAAAGAAGACATTTGTCGATTCGAAAACACATTCAAAACATGGTACTGGGCCGGTGTTAACGTCTAATGCCAAGCTGCAGTGCGGCCGACCAAGCTCCCACTGGCGAATCGTTTAATGACAGCATCCGTCCATGTCGATATGCGATCGGGTAAAATCACCGGCCCACTTATCTACTGCAGGAATAAGCGTTGTATCGACATGCAGTGTCATCTAATGCAAATGAGAAAGGTGCTGTGCATTCTTTTGCACGACTTACTGCAACGAACCTGACAAAACTCTACCATCTGGTGAGCAAGATGTATG
Source organism: Schistocerca serialis cubense (assembly GCF_023864345.2). Taxonomy (NCBI): domain Eukaryota; kingdom Metazoa; phylum Arthropoda; class Insecta; order Orthoptera; family Acrididae; genus Schistocerca; species Schistocerca serialis. The sequence continues at coordinate 510,740,045 of NC_064639.1, forward strand.
AAACAGGCGAAATACCCTCAGACTTCAAGAAGAATATAATAATTCCAATCCCAAAGAAAGCAGGTGTTGACAGATGTGAAAATTACCGAACTATCAGCTTAATAAGTCACAGCTGCAAAATATTAACACGAATTCTTTACAGACGAATGGAAAAACTAGTAGAAGCCAACCTCGGGGAAGATCAGTTTGGATTCCGTAGAAACACTGGAACACGTGAGGCAATACTGACCTTACGACTTATCTTAGAAGAAAGATTAAGGAAAGGCAAACCTACGTTTCTAGCATTTGTAGACTTAGAGAAAGCTTTTGACAATGTTGACTGGAATACTCTCTTTCAAATTCTAAAGGTGGCAGGGGTAAAATACAGGGAGCGAAAGGCTATTTACAATTTGTACAGAAACCAGATGGCAGTTATAAGAGTCGAGGGACATGAAAGGGAAGCAGTGGTTGGGAAGGGAGTAAGACAGGGTTGTAGCCTCTCCCCGATGTTGTTCAATCTGTATATTGAGCAAGCAGTAAAGGAAACAAAAGAAAAATTCGGAGTAGGTATTAAAATTCATGGAGAAGAAATAAAAACTTTGAGGTTCGCCAATGACATTGTAATTCTGTCAGAGACAGCAAAGGACTTGGAAGAGCAGTTGAATAGAATGGACAGTGTCTTGAAAGGAGGATATAAGATGAACATCAACAAAAGCAAAACAAGGATAATGGAATGTAGTCTAATTAAGTCGGGTGATGCTGAGGGAATTAGATTAGGAAATGAGGCACTTAAAGTAGTAAAGGAGTTTTGCTATTTGGGGAGCAAAATAACTGATGATGGTCGAAGTAGAGAGGATATAAAATGTAGGCTGGCAATGGCAAGGAAAGCGTTTCTGAAGAAGAGAAATTTGTTAACATCCAGTATTCATTTAAGTGTCAGGAAGTCATTTCTGAAAGTATTCGTATGGAGTGTAGCCATGTATGGAAGTGAAACATGGACGATAAATAGTTTGGACAAGAAGAGAATAGAAGCTTTCGAAATGTGGTGCTACAGAAGAATGCTGAAGATTAGATGGGTAGATCACATAACTAATGAGGAAGTATTGAATAGGATTGGGGAGAAGAGAAGTTTGTGGCACAACTTGACCAGAAGAAGGGATCGGTTGGTAGGACATGTTCTGAGGCATCAGGGGATCACCAATTTAGTATTGGAGGGCGGCGTGGAGGGTAAAAATCGTAGAGGGAGACCAAGAGATGAATACACTAAGCAGATTCAGAAGGATGTAGGTTGCAGTAGGTACTGGGAGATGAAAAAGCTTGCACAGGATAGAGTAGCATGGAGAGCTGCATCAAACCAGTCTCAGGACTGAAGACCACAACAACAACAACAAACTGCAACGAAACGTACAGCTCGATACGCTACACTGATATTGCTTGCAAGATTTTGACGTGCCCCTTAGCCCAAGATTGTCCTGCTGTTTGCGATGGAGCTTGGTGTTGGCCTGACTTTGAACAACAAACTGTCGGAAGGCGACAGTTGTGCTACAGATGGATTATTAAAGGCACGATACGTTAAAATGACTGCGACAGATATGCACTTAAATATAAATAAGAACTCGTCGTTCGCAAATACCAACATACTCTTTGCTGGAGCCGAAATTTGATTGGTTTATAGATCTCGAATTGATGTTTAATTCGAAGGGCATACGCTATGGAATGTTGTGCGCTTTCATCTGGTAGGCAGTTTTGTCTCTTATTTCATACACACGCTATCTGCCACGTACACGCATCGATGTTACTACTGAGTGGCGTTTCGCACGGAGAAGGAGTGACCTCAAACGCGTGCTTTACGTAAAATTCTTCGACGAGGATGGGATTCGAACCCACGCGTGCAGAGCACATAGGATTAGCAGTCCAACGCCTTAACCACTCGGCCACCTCGTCTGCTGGAGCTACAGTTGTGTCTTTGGCGAGTGCTTGCGGAAAGAAGACATTTGTCGATTCGAAAACACATTCAAAACATGGTACTGGGCCGGTGTTAACGTCTAATGCCAAGCTGCAGTGCGGCCGACCAAGCTCCCACGGCGAATCGTTTAATGACAGCATCCGTCCATGTCGATATGCGATCGGGTAAAATCACCGGCCCACTTATCTACTGCAGGAATAAGCATTGTATCGACATGCAGTGTCGTCTAATGCAAATGAGAAAGGTGCTGTGCATTCTTTTGCACGACTTACTGCAACGAAACGTACAGCTCGATACGCTACACTGATATTGCTTGCAAGGTTTTGACGTCCCCCCTAGCCCAAGATTGTCCTGCTGTTTGCGATGGAGCTTGGTGTTTGGGCGGCCACTAGCGACGGATGTCTGCAAAGTCAAGTCTCTCCAATAGGCCCTGCCAAATGGCTTCTGTAGATGGCGGCCTGACTTTGAACATCAAACTGTGCTACAGTTGGATTATTAAAGGCACGATACGTTAAAATGACTGCGACAGATATGCACTTAAATATAAATAAGAACTCGTCGTTCGCAAATACCAACATACTCTTTGCTGGAGCCGAAATTTGATTGGTTTATAGATCTCGAATTGATGTTTAATTCGAAGGGCATACGCTATGGAATGTTGTGCGCTTTCATCTGGTAGGCAGTTTTGTCTCTTATTTCATACACACGCTATCTGCCACGTACACGCGTCGATGTTACTACTGAGTGGCGTTTCGCACGGAGAAGGAGTGACCGCAAACGCGTGCTTTACGTAAAATTCTTCGACGAGGATGGGATTCGAACCCACGCGTGCAGAGCACATTGGATTAGCAGTCCAACGCCTTAACCACTCGGCCACCTCGTCTGCTGGAGATACAGTTGTGTCTTTGGCGAGTGCTTGCGGAAAGAAGACATTTGTCGATTCGAAAACACATTCAAAACATGGTACTGGGCCGTTGTTAACGTCTAATGCCAAGCTGCAGTGCGGCCGACCAAGCTCCCACTGGCGAATCGTTTAATGACAGCATTCGTGCATGTCGATATGCGATCGGGTAAAATCACCGGCCCACTTATCTACTGCAGGAATAAGCATTGTATCGACATGCAGTGTCATCTAATGCAAATGAGAAAGGTGCTGTGCATTCTTTTGCACGACTTACTGCAACGAACCTGACAAAACTCTACCATCTGGTGAGCAAGATGTATGAAACAGGCGAAATACCCTCAGACTTCAAGAAGAATATAATAATTCCAATCCCAAAGAAAGCAGGTGTTGACAGATGTGAAAATTACCGAACTATCAGCTTAATAAGTCACAGCTGCAAAATATTAACACGAATTCTTTACAGACGAATGGAAAAACTAGTAGAAGCCAACCTCGGGGAAGATCAGTTTGGATTCCGTAGAAACACTGGAACACGTGAGGCAATACTGACCTTACGACTTATCTTAGAAGAAAGATTAAGGAAAGGCAAACCTACGTTTCTAGCATTTGTAGACTTAGAGAAAGCTTTTGACAATGTTGACTGGAATACTCTCTTTCAAATTCTAAAGGTGGCAGGGGTAAAATACAGGGAGCGAAAGGCTATTTACAATTTGTACAGAAACCAGATGGCAGTTATAAGAGTCGAGGGACATGAAAGGGAAGCAGTGGTTGGGAAGGGAGTAAGACAGGGTTGTAGCCTCTCCCCGATGTTGTTCAATCTGTATATTGAGCAAGCAGTAAAGGAAACAAAAGAAAAATTCGGAGTAGGTATTAAAATTCATGGAGAAGAAATAAAAACTTTGAGGTTCGCCAATGACATTGTAATTCTGTCAGAGACAGCAAAGGACTTGGAAGAGCAGTTGAATAGAATGGACAGTGTCTTGAAAGGAGGATATAAGATGAACATCAACAAAAGCAAAACAAGGATAATGGAATGTAGTCTAATTAAGTCGGGTGATGCTGAGGGAATTAGATTAGGAAATGAGGCACTTAAAGTAGTAAAGGAGTTTTGCTATTTGGGGAGCAAAATAACTGATGATGGTCGAAGTAGAGAGGATATAAAATGTAGGCTGGCAATGGCAAGGAAAGCGTTTCTGAAGAAGAGAAATTTGTTAACATCCAGTATTCATTTAAGTGTCAGGAAGTCATTTCTGAAAGTATTCGTATGGAGTGTAGCCATGTATGGAAGTGAAACATGGACGATAAATAGTTTGGACAAGAAGAGAATAGAAGCTTTCGAAATGTGGTGCTACAGAAGAATGCTGAAGATTAGATGGGTAGATCACATAACTAATGAGGAAGTATTGAATAGGATTGGGGAGAAGAGAAGTTTGTGGCACAACTTGACCAGAAGAAGGGATCGGTTGGTAGGACATGTTCTGAGGCATCAGGGGATCACCAATTTAGTATTGGAGGGCGGCGTGGAGGGTAAAAATCGTAGAGGGAGACCAAGAGATGAATACACTAAGCAGATTCAGAAGGATGTAGGTTGCAGTAGGTACTGGGAGATGAAAAAGCTTGCACAGGATAGAGTAGCATGGAGAGCTGCATCAAACCAGTCTCAGGACTGAAGACCACAACAACAACAACAAACTGCAACGAAACGTACAGCTCGATACGCTACACTGATATTGCTTGCAAGATTTTGACGTGCCCCTTAGCCCAAGATTGTCCTGCTGTTTGCGATGGAGCTTGGTGTTGGCCTGACTTTGAACAACAAACTGTCGGAAGGCGACAGTTGTGCTACAGATGGATTATTAAAGGCACGATACGTTAAAATGACTGCGACAGATATGCACTTAAATATAAATAAGAACTCGTCGTTCGCAAATACCAACATACTCTTTGCTGGAGCCGAAATTTGATTGGTTTATAGATCTCGAATTGATGTTTAATTCGAAGGGCATACGCTATGGAATGTTGTGCGCTTTCATCTGGTAGGCAGTTTTGTCTCTTATTTCATACACACGCTATCTGCCACGTACACGCATCGATGTTACTACTGAGTGGCGTTTCGCACGGAGAAGGAGTGACCGCAAACGCGTGCTTTACGTAAAATTCTTCGACGAGGATGGGATTCGAACCCACGCGTGCAGAGCACATAGGATTAGCAGTCCAACGCCTTAACCACTCGGCCACCTCGTCTGCTGGAGCTACAGTTGTGTCTTTGGCGAGTGCTTGCGGAAAGAAGACATTTGTCGATTCGAAAACACATTCAAAACATGGTACTGGGCCGGTGTTAACGTCTAATGCCAAGCTGCAGTGCGGCCGACCAAGCTCCCACTGGCGAATCGTTTAATGACAGCATCCGTCCATGTCGATATGCGATCGGGTAAAATCACCGGCCCACTTATCTACTGCAGGAATAAGCATTGTATCGACATGCAGTGTCATCTAATGCAAATGAGAAAGGTGCTGTGCATTCTTTTGCACGACTTACTGCAACGAACCTGACAAAACTCTACCATCTGGTGAGCAAGATGTATGAAACAGGCGAAATACCCTCAGACTTCAAGAAGAATATAATAATTCCAATCCCAAAGAAAGCAGGTGTTGACAGATGTGAAAATTACCGAACTATCAGCTTAATAAGTCACAGCTGCAAAATATTAACACGAATTCTTTACAGACGAATGGAAAAACTAGTAGAAGCCAACCTCGGGGAAGATCAGTTTGGATTCCGTAGAAACACTGGAACACGTGAGGCAATACTGACCTTACGACTTATCTTAGAAGAAAGATTAAGGAAAGGCAAACCTACGTTTCTAGCATTTGTAGACTTAGAGAAAGCTTTTGACAATGTTGACTGGAATACTCTCTTTCAAATTCTAAAGGTGGCAGGGGTAAAATACAGGGAGCGAAAGGCTATTTACAATTTGTACAGAAACCAGATGGCAGTTATAAGAGTCGAGGGACATGAAAGGGAAGCAGTGGTTGGGAAGGGAGTAAGACAGGGTTGTAGCCTCTCCCCGATGTTGTTCAATCTGTATATTGAGCAAGCAGTAAAGGAAACAAAAGAAAAATTCGGAGTAGGTATTAAAATTCATGGAGAAGAAATAAAAACTTTGAGGTTCGCCAATGACATTGTAATTCTGTCAGAGACAGCAAAGGACTTGGAAGAGCAGTTGAATAGAATGGACAGTGTCTTGAAAGGAGGATATAAGATGAACATCAACAAAAGCAAAACAAGGATAATGGAATGTAGTCTAATTAAGTCGGGTGATGCTGAGGGAATTAGATTAGGAAATGAGGCACTTAAAGTAGTAAAGGAGTTTTGCTATTTGGGGAGCAAAATAACTGATGATGGTCGAAGTAGAGAGGATATAAAATGTAGGCTGGCAATGGCAAGGAAAGCGTTTCTGAAGAAGAGAAATTTGTTAACATCCAGTATTCATTTAAGTGTCAGGAAGTCATTTCTGAAAGTATTCGTATGGAGTGTAGCCATGTATGGAAGTGAAACATGGACGATAAATAGTTTGGACAAGAAGAGAATAGAAGCTTTCGAAATGTGGTGCTACAGAAGAATGCTGAAGATTAGATGGGTAGATCACATAACTAATGAGGAAGTATTGAATAGGATTGGGGAGAAGAGAAGTTTGTGGCACAACTTGACCAGAAGAAGGGATCGGTTGGTAGGACATGTTCTGAGGCATCAGGGGATCACCAATTTAGTATTGGAGGGCGGCGTGGAGGGTAAAAATCGTAGAGGGAGACCAAGAGATGAATACACTAAGCAGATTCAGAAGGATGTAGGTTGCAGTAGGTACTGGGAGATGAAAAAGCTTGCACAGGATAGAGTAGCATGGAGAGCTGCATCAAACCAGTCTCAGGACTGAAGACCACAACAACAACAACAAACTGCAACGAAACGTACAGCTCGATACGCTACACTGATATTGCTTGCAAGATTTTGACGTGCCCCTTAGCCCAAGATTGTCCTGCTGTTTGCGATGGAGCTTGGTGTTGGCCTGACTTTGAACAACAAACTGTCGGAAGGCGACAGTTGTGCTACAGATGGATTATTAAAGGCACGATACGTTAAAATGACTGCGACAGATATGCACTTAAATATAAATAAGAACTCGTCGTTCGCAAATACCAACATACTCTTTGCTGGAGCCGAAATTTGATTGGTTTATAGATCTCGAATTGATGTTTAATTCGAAGGGCGTACGCTATGGAATGTTGTGCGCTTTCATCTGGTAGGCAGTTTTGTCTCTTATTTCATACACACGCTATCTGCCACGTACACGCATCGATGTTACTACTGAGTGGCGTTTCGCACGGAGAAGGAGTGACCGCAAACTCGTGCTTTACGTAAAATTCTTCGACGAGGATGGGATTCGAACCCACGCGTGCAGAGCACATAGGATTAGCAGTCCAACGCCTTAACCACTCGGCCACCTCGTCTGCTGGAGCTACAGTTGTGTCTTTGGCGAGTGCTTGCGGAAAGAAGACATTTGTCGATTCGAAAACACATTCAAAACATGGTACTGGGCCGGTGTTAACGTCTAATGCCAAGCTGCAGTGCGGCCGACCAAGCTCCCACTGGCGAATCGTTTAATGACAGCATCCGTCCATGTCGATATGCGATCGGGTAAAATCACCGGCCCACTTATCTACTGCAGGAATAAGCATTGTATCGACATGCAGTGTCGTCTAATGCAAATGAGAAAGGTGCTGTGCATTCTTTTGCACGACTTACTGCAACGAAACGTACAGCTCGATACGCTACACTGATATTGCTTGCAAGGTTTTGACGTCCCCCCTAGCCCAAGATTGTCCTGCTGTTTGCGATGGAGCTTGGTGTTTGGGCGGCCACTAGCGACGGATGTCTGCAAAGTCAAGTCTCTCCAATAGGCCCTGCCAAATGGCTTCTGTAGATGGCGGCCTGACTTTGAACATCAAACTGTGCTACAGTTGGATTATTAAAGGCACGATACGTTAAAATGACTGCGACAGATATGCACTTAAATATAAATAAGAACTCGTCGTTCGCAAATACCAACATACTCTTTGCTGGAGCCGAAATTTGATTGGTTTATAGATCTCGAATTGATGTTTAATTCGAAGGGCATACGCTATGGAATGTTGTGCGCTTTCATCTGGTAGGCAGTTTTGTCTCTTATTTCATACACACGCTATCTGCCACGTACACGCGTCGATGTTACTACTGAGTGGCGTTTCGCACGGAGAAGGAGTGACCGCAAACGCGTGCTTTACGTAAAATTCTTCGACGAGGATGGGATTCGAACCCACGCGTGCAGAGCACATTGGATTAGCAGTCCAACGCCTTAACCACACTTTTTTTTTCTTTTTTCTTTTTTTTGTTTTAGACGACTTAGTTTCGAACAAAATGTATTGATTGCCGTGATTATACGGATTTTTTTTTTTTTTTATTTTTGAAATCCAACGCGCTATCCTCTGCGCCAAATTTTTTTTTTCTTTTTTTCCTGGACCTCTTCCACTTCAGGCGTTGGCCCCTATCATCCATATCACCCCCAAACTCCTATCTAACCTAAAAAAATTAAAAAAAAAAGAGAAAAAAAGAAAAAGAAAAAAAAATTCTGTTGCCACCGCCACTTTCACCCTAACTTAACCTACTTTTTTATTTATTTTTTCATTATTATTTTTTTTTAAATAATGTATAGAGGAACTGAATAGATCTTCTTGCCGTGACAATCTGTCCAATGCCCGTGAAACAGAAGAACACGAAATCAATCAAGCACTTCTGATGTGTTTTATGTTACGGCTTCTGGCAAAATTAGTTGCCTGAGGCACTTTCACCTGCTGTACTATAAAAATAAATAATTAAATGCCAACTTAATTATAATGAAGCACAAGCAGTATCAACTCGCTGTAGTGTTGTGCACCAACCCAAAAAAAAAAAATAAATAAATAAATAAATAAAAAAAAATAAAAAATAAAAAAAAATCCGCTTCATTATGGCAAAGTGTGAAGTAAGAAATTTTGAAACAAAGCTTTGTATTTCCGACTCGTTTTAAGGTTGTGGTGCTCTTCCATTATATACTGTATGTACTCGTCTATACTCGCATGTGTATTCGTAACTGCAAAATATGCAAACTGGCCGATAATCCAAACATAGCTATTGTGCTTTGTTGCAGGAAAGAAATGCCAGTCTGGTTGAAGTACATCTTTAAGTGTTATAGCAGAGTCTGTGGTTCTAGTAATTATTGCGAGTTTTTTTCTAGTCCAGTTCCATATGTGGTATTGGTCGCGGCAGATGAGAATGTGTGCCAAGGTAGCTACAGTATGGCAATGATCGCAGTAAGGACTCTGCTTCATTTTGATATTGTGCAACTTTTCACCTGTGGGGACCTTCTCGTTCACAATGTCATACCACGTGGACACTACTTTGGAGTGGAGGATGGGATTGTTAATGATTTTCCAGACGTTACTCCAGTTGACCGCTGGATATTTCGCTTCAATTGGGTTTTGCCTAAGGTGTCTCGTGAGGTGGTAATAGGTCCTTCTGGTGTTAAGCAGCTGTGAAGTGTCTTCAATATAGCTCATTTCGAGGTAATAAGTCCGGACGTGATCGAGTTGAGCGCTGATGCGACCAACATCGACTGGGGCCGTTTTGCTCGTTGGGGCTAACCTGTTGAATAACGTTTTCGTAATTGTCGGATGGGGTGACTGCAGTATTTTGCGGATTCGGTCCATATATACGGCAGTGCATTGGTTCTTGATGTCTTTGACGCCCAAACCACCAGCGGCACGGGTTAACACTATGGTTGGCATAGCGACTTTAAAGATGTTTCCGCTCCATATGAACCAATACGCTGCAGCTAAAAGCTTTTGCGCTGTATCCTTGGGTACTGGTAACACTGCTGCGATGTGATATATTTTGCTTAGCGCATAGCTGTTAATCAATAGAGCTCTCTGTATCCGATTGAGCGTTCTAGTTTTGTGTTCACGGCGAGTAGCCCTGAATATATGTAGTTTATGGTCCCAGTTGGCTACTGTCATCTCTCTTGGGTTGGCCATTAGAATCATACCTAAGTGGTTCGTCTTCTCTGTTCTTTGTAGCCATGTTCTTGGAATGGTCTCCATATGGGGTCCGATAGGTAAAATTTTCGATTTTTGTTCATTGAGTTTGGCTCCGGAAGAAGTGGCGTAAGCGTGGATTATTTGTTGAACGACTTCCATTTCTGAGTGCGTGTTAACTACTACACTGACGTCATCAGCATAAGCGTGACACACGGTTTTTGTACCCAACACCTGTAGACCTTGTAACCTGTGATGCAGGTTTAACAGTAACGGTTCTACGGCGATTGCGTATAGTGCCATAGAAAGGGGGCAGCCTTGCCTCACAGATTGCTTAATCGGGACTGGTGAACTTAGCTGACCATTAATTTTGATTCGAGAGGAAGTGCCGACTATACATTTGCGTATGATCTGAATAAAATGAACACTGAATCCCATCCGTTGCATTACAGTTAGTAGAAAGTGGTGGTTGAGGCGGTCAAAAGCCTTATCGAAGTCTAAAAACATGAGACCAACATTGCATTTGCATAGCCACGATAAATATATTATGTCTCTATATTCACATAATGCATTCGACATTGATCTCCCTGGGACAGCACTCATTTGATAAGGGCCAAGTACTTTCGGCAGTACCGTCTTCAGTCTACAGTTTATGAGTCGGGTGAAGATTTTATAGTCGGAATTGAGGAGTGTTAGTGGTCGAAAATCCTTCAGCGTAGCGCTACGTGGTTTTTTGGGGATCAGTACAATCATTCCTTCGGTAAACTGAGAGGGCATCTGCACGTCTCCCAATAATTCATTGCATATTTTGGTGAATTCCGGTCCTATGATGTGCCAAAAACAAGCATAAAATTCTATGGGTAGGCCATCTAAACCAGCAGATTTCTTTGTAGGCGAGTCGTTGATTATGGCACATACTTCTTCCTCAGTTATGTGGGCTACAAGGTCGGCGTTGTCAGTCGGATGGACCGTGGATTGAATGTTGGATAAAAGCGGCTCACTTGCCGTCGCGTCAGTCGCCGATGCGGAGTAAAAATCTGTATAATGTTGCACCACGTAGTTTTTTACTGTGACTTGTTGATCGTATTCGTTCCCCTGTTCATTACTGAGAGTGTGGATTAACTTTTGTTTACCTCTCTTGGCTTCCCGTATCACGTGATATACGGACGTATTCTCCTGCGTCAGTTCAATCGGAGGACGCGATCGAACTTTTTTCCCCTCTAGTGATTGTCGTACCAACGCCGTTATTCTTGCTTTGGTGCGTTTTATTCTAGAGCTGTTTGCTACTAATCCCATGGGGTCATCATATAGTTCGCGGAGGCAAAGAAAGTGATACTCCAAGGTGCGTTTTCGCCAGTACGCTTTCATGCGACCATATCGTGCGATGCATTTTTTTATCTGCGGTTTCGCAGACTGTAGCCACCACATGATGCGTGTTGGATATCTGGATTGCATCCGAAGACAGCGCTGCCATGTAGCATGGACCTCCTGTTTTAGTACTGCGTCCTCCAAAAGTGACACGTTTAGCTGCCATACGCCCCTTCCCAGGAATGTTTTTTGTTTAGTATGCTTCGCGGTTATCCGAGAAGTTAAGAGGCCAAATTTCACAGTCAGTTACATTATGGATAAAACCTTTCGTTACATACAGCCTGTCTAGTCTGCTTGCCGAAGTACTGGATACGTACGTGTATCGTCGGGTGTGCGGGCGAAGGTGGCACCAAGCATCTATCATATCTAGCCCGTTAATTAACAGCAACAGCTCCTCACAAAAGTTGAAGTTCGGGATTTGATCTTCTGGACGCAATACGCAGTTAAAATCTCCACCCAAAATTATGTGCAGTCGAGGATCCGTTATTAATGGGACAATTTCGTCCCGGAACAGGTTGCCCCTTGCTCGTTTTCCGCTGGATCCAGAGGGAGCATATATATTAACAAGAAGCAGATCATATATTTGTGCAGTTATGCCTCGTCCAGATTCAAGTATTGCTTTTGCTGTACATGGTATGCCGTGTTTAAACAGTATTCCTGTTCCACATTCATTGCCTATGTTTAAGATCGCCTCATATCCGTACACATCCGCTATTTTGGTCGTAACTACCTCTTGTAACATCGCTATGTCAATGTCGGCGGCATATAAGTAGTCCTTCACAGATTGTAACTTTACGTCCGAAACTATTCTGTTTACATTGAGCGTGGCGATTTTATACGCCTGCGACAATCGGTAGTCCAACTAAGCGCATTCAGTGTCGTCAGACCATGCTGTCCCCGTATCAGTTCCGCAACGGTCAACAGTGTCCATTGGTTCTTCAATTGGAGGGGCGAGGTTCATCTGTACGTCCTCATTCGGGTTGGGGATGTCTGGTTTTCCGATGTCTACCACGCCTTGCTTTCCGCTTCGATCTGTTTTAAGAATTTTTTTGGTACGGGAGAGTTTTTTCTCCAGTTCTTGAATCTCTTCAGGGCTCTGTTTTCGTGTTTGCCGTTTAGGTTTCACCGGCTGCTGTCTGATGTTGTCTTCCTCAGCATTCTTCAAATCTTCTAAGCGGGTGGTGTTTCGAGCTAAATTGTCGACCGTGCTCTTCGTGGATGTTGGTGTCAACAGAGAAATCGGTTCACTATAAGGTTGCTCATTCCGGGATGGTTCTTGCCTGTCATTCTCAACAGCGGAGGAATCTGATAATTTGCTGTGGCTCCCAATATCTTTCGGTGGCTGTTGTGTTGAAACCGTTACAGCTGTCACGATTTCCTTAGGTTCGGCTGGTCTAGCTTCTGTTGTGTCAGTGGTGGCAATCTGGGCTTCTTCTCGGGTTGGATGGTTCTCCGAATTCACATCAGGGCTTGGGGTCAAGACTTGGCCGCGGGCAGCCGTAGCGTAAGTCGCTGGCAGCGCAGTCATAGCAGACGGTCGCGGCGCCTCGCCAGCCGGCAGCTGCGCCACTCGCCGCTGTAAACACTCCGCGCGGACGTGGCCGGGAGAGTTGCACGCCGCGCACGCCCTCGGCTGGCCGTCGTATATAACGATACCTCGGTATCCACAGACGCTGATGTATGACGGTACATGTTTGTGCAAATCGACCTTTAATTGCCTCACTCCATTGAGAACTTGGAATTTGCGCGCGTTGGACCACCGTTCAGCAACATTGCTGAGAACTTTACCGTACGGCGCTATCACTGCGTTTATTTGTTCCGCCGGTACTTCGAATGGTAGTTCGAATATCCTGATAGTTCGTATTCCAAACCCTGCATGTGTTACGGTGACTTCGCCTACGTTTCCATCACAATGCTTAAATTTCATAATTCCTCCGCAAGACTCGACTATTTTGTCACATAAGTTAGCATTCCTCAATTTCACAAATACAACGCTGCTCACTATCGAAAGATGCATTCCAATCACATCCTCTGAATCAACTTTCACTTCGTATTCCAACCAATCTTCGATTTCGTGTAGTTTAGGTCGGGCGTAATTACGATCAAACGAGAATTTCAAAGTATCTTGTCTGTTCCAGTGGGCCATCACGGATTCATATTTCAAATTTCAATATGCGTAGAAATTCTGCAACGATGCAAGACGCACTGCGACTTACCACGCCGAAGCACAGCAGACCGCGGCGCACGAAACTCAGCTCACGTCCGCACAGCACGGCTGACGCGGCGAGACTGGGCCACCTCGTCTGCTGGAGCTACACTTGTGTCTTTGGCGAGTGCTTGCGGAAAGAAGACATTTGTCGATTCGAAAACACATTCAAAACATGGTACTGGGCCGGTGTTAACGTCTAATGCCAAGCTGCAGTGCGGCCGACCAAGCTCCCACTGGCGAATCGTTTAATGACAGCATCCGTCCATGTCGATATGCGATCGGGTAAAATCACCGGCCCACTTATCTACTGCAGGAATAAGCATTGTATCGACATGCAGTGTCGTCTAATGCAAATGAGAAAGGTGCTGTGCATTCTTTTGCACGACTTACTGCAACGAAACGTACAGCTCGATACGCTACACTGATATTGCTTGCAAGATTTTGACGTGCCCCCTAGCCCAAGATTGTCCTGCTGTTTGCGATGGAGCTTGGTGTTTGGGCGGCCACTAGCGACGGATGTCTGCAAAGTCAAGTCTCTCCAGTAGGCCCTGCCAAATGGCTTCTGTAGTTGGCGGCCTGACTTTGAACAACAAACTGTGCTACAGATGGATTATTAAAGGCACGATACGTTAAAATGACTGCGACAGATATGCACTTAAATATAAATAAGAACTCGTCGTTCGCAAATACCAACATACTCTTTGCTGGAGCCGAAATTTGATTGGTTTATAGATCTCGAATTGATGTTTAATTCGAAGGGCATACGCTATGGAATGTTGTGCGCTTTCATCTGGTAGGCAGTTTTGTCTCTTATTTCATACACACGCTATCTGCCACGTACACGCGTCGATGTTACTACTGAGTGGGGTTTCGCACGGAGAAGGAGTGACCGCAAACGCGTGCTTTACGTAAAATTCTTCGACGAGGATGGGATTCGAACCCACGCGTGCAGAGCACATTGGATTAGTAGTCCCACGCCTTAACCACTCGGCCACCTCGTCTGCTGGAGCTACACTTGTGTCTTTGGCGAGTGCTTGCGGAAAGAAGACATTTGTCGATTCGGAAACACATTCAAAACATGGTACTGGGCCGGTGTTAACGTCTAATGCCAAGCTGCAGTGCGGCCGACCAAGCTCCCACTGGCGAATCGTTTAATGACAGCATCCGTCCATGTCGATATGCGATCGGGTAAAATCACCGGCCCACTTATCTACTGCAGGAATAAGCATTGTATCGACATGCAGTGTCGTCTAATGCAAATGAGAAAGGTGCTGTGCATTCTTTTGCACGACTTACTGCAACGCAACGTACAGCTCGATACTCTACACTGATATTGCTTGCAAGATTTTGACGTGCCCCCTAGCCCAAGATTGTCCTGCTGTTTGCGATGGAGCTTGGTGTTTGGGCGGCCACTAGCGACGGATGTCTGCAAAGTCAAGTCTCTCCAGTAGGCCCTGCCAAATGGCTTCTGTAGATGGCGGCCTGACTTTGAACAACAAACTGTGCTACAGATGGATTATTAAAGGCACGATACGTTAAAATGACTGCGACAGATATGCACTTAAATATAAATAAGAACTCGTCGTTCGCAAATACCAACATACTCTTTGCTGGACCCGAAATTTGATTGGTTTATAGATCTCGAATTGATGTTTAATTCGAAGGGCATACGCTATGGAATGTTGTGCGCTTTCATCTGGTAGGCAGTTTTGTCTCTTATTTCATACACACGCTATCTGCCACGTACACGCGTCGATGTTACTACTGAGTGGCGTTTCGCTCGGAGAAGGAATGACCGCAAACGCGTGCTTTACGTAAAATTCTTCGACGAGGATGGGATTCGAACCCACGCGTGCAGAGCACATTGGATTAGCAGTCCAACGCCTTGACCACTCGGCCACCTTTTTTTTTTTTTTTTTTTTTTTATTTTATTTTTTTAAGAAGGTCGGGGAGGGCGCGGAAGGCAGAGCGATCAGGGGTCGTA
The DNA here is from genome assembly GCF_023864345.2 of Schistocerca serialis cubense. Classification (NCBI taxonomy): domain Eukaryota; kingdom Metazoa; phylum Arthropoda; class Insecta; order Orthoptera; family Acrididae; genus Schistocerca; species Schistocerca serialis. The sequence continues at coordinate 510,755,562 of NC_064639.1, forward strand.
ACCCGAGGCCTAGTCGCAGTGTCCCCCTCGTCCGTCAAGGAATCAGGGATGGGAAGGGGAAATCTTTTGTGGGAATTATTGTTTATTTATTTATTTTTATTTACTGTTTTAATACATTCTTAATGTGGTTTTACTTTATACCACAACAAAAATAAATGTATCTAGCACCGCATCGTGCTCTGAGAAAAAGAAAACAATATCTCGGCACGTTCCTACACAGAGGTAATGTATATGGTGAAAACGAAAAAAAAAGTGCTTCATACAGGATGCAGAAGGGTGTGTCGCTACTCTCCTTACGCTTCTTCATCCAGGTACGTCTTCACGTATATCATGTTGTTCCACCGAGAATCGAACTTAGTCATGTCAGCTCACTCAATGGGTATCTTCTCCTACCTGTTGATGATCCAGCTGCGCGGAGGGTCGCGTAGGGCACTCCCTAAGTAATTAGAAAAATACTGTCTGTATTTTGGGTTCCGTACGATCTTGCAATGACGTTCTTGTAGGTAGTTCCAAAAGTCTAATACATCTTTAGGTCCATCGTGAAATAAGTAGTGTACCGCATGCGCACGGATCCACGTGACAGCGTTGGTCTTGGCGCGCGGGAAATACTGTTGATCCGGAAATAGTAGAAACCGAGGTGTAATGTGTTCCGGAGTCACTCGTAGAAAATACGACAAAATTTGTCGCACCAAGCGCCATACGTCTTCTGCCGCGCCACATGTGAGACGGTGTTCGTCCGTGTCTGGTATCCCGCACTCTACGCAGAGAGGTGATTCCGCCATGTTTATCTTGTGGAGGCGTGATCGGGTGATCTGTTTACCATTGACTGTGATGTACCATGTGGATCGGACGGCTGTGTCCAGTGGAATCGCGTGAATCGTCTTCCACACCACCTTCCAATTAACCTGAGGGCTTTTCGTCTCCACGATGTTTGGCGGGCGCCTCTGCCGTAGGACATGATATGTATCCCGCGCCGACGCCTGTTTCGTCGGTGGTACTGCGATACGGAAATAGCTGTGTTCAATGTAAAAGTTCCCGAAGTAGTAGAAGGGTGGGGGTATGTCTTGCGTCGTCAGTGGGGGCATAATGGACGGCGGAGCTAAGGACTCCAACAGCAAACCTGTCAAACTTTCCGGGTGGTGGCGCCACAGCTTGATGTGTGAGCTGACATACAGGGACACAGCTCTGTCGTGGACATGGACTAGGCCAAGACCTCCCCTTTCTGGGGGAAGGGTCAGTGACTCATAACTGACTTTGAAGAGCATGCCTGTACTGACGTAGGCTCCGAATGCCGCTAATAGACGTCGAGCCATCAGTAACGGTATTGGGAGAACACGCGCTATGTGTGGAAGGCGCGATGCGAGGTAAACATTAACGAAGTGTGTCCTTTGGAGAATGTCGAGGGTCCGCAGACGAAGGTTGAAGATCTGGACCCGAATTTGTTGTAATAAGCGGCGGTAGTTAAGAGCCGCGGTGCGCCGTATGTCGTCGTGAAACTCTATTCCGAGACATTTGATAGTGCCACGAAGCTGTAGGGGTTCGACACACGCTGGGGTCAACCCGTCTCCTATGGCCATGGCGACCGATTTGGCGACGTTGAGACAGCTGCCGGAAGCCACACCGTACGTGGTAATCCATTCTAGTGCTCTGTTGACATCATCGCGATTGCGGAACACGAGAACCAGGTCGTCTGCATATGCTGTACAGCGAAATGTGACGTCACGTAGGGTAAGACCGGTGAGGCGTTGACGGAGACCACAGAGGAGCGGTTCCAGTGCCAGAGCATATAGTAACGTCGACAAGGGGCAGCCTTGACGGACGGAGCGGAAAATCGGGAGGGACTGCGAGAGACGCCCGTTAACGAGCACTTTGGAAGTCGCTCCTCGGAGTAGGCGCATCACGACGGCTGTGAATTGCTGTGGGTACTGCATGTGCTGGAGAACGGACGTTAGGTATGCATGATCCACTCGATCAAACGCTTGGCTAAAATCTAGTGATGCCAGCGCTCCCGGGACGCGGCGTGCCCTGGCTAGGGCTATTATGTCACGGTATCGACACAGTGCTGTGTGGATGTTGTTGATACCCCCTAGGGAAGTCTGATCTGGCGAGATGACGTAAGGTAGGGTCGGTCGTAGACGGTTTGCTAATAGTCTGGTGAATATCTTCATGTCGCAGTTGACGAGTGTTAGCGGGCGGTAATCTTGTATTCGCGCCCCACCTTTAGGCTTGTGAACCGGTATAATTATTCCTTCTACGAAGGTCGCAGGGAGCGGCACCGCGGGGGACATAAGCTCCCGACAGATGTCTGTTAACTTGGGAGCCAGTAAATACTGAAAAGTTCTATAAAACTCCACAGGGAGCCCGTCGGGGCCAGGAGACTTATTCGCCGCTCCTTTACCGATGGCGTCGATAACTTCGTCTTCCGTAATGTCGTTCAATAATTCAGTTTGTAAATCCTGTGGGACAATGCCGTAAACCAGTTGTGAGACTGCTGTCACCGTCATCGGGTCGGAACATTGAGCAGAATAAAGTCGTTCGTAATGGTCGAAGAAGGCTGCAGCAATATCGCGTTGTGTGGTGTGATGAAGGCCGTCCTCAGTGGTGATGGCATGTATCAGCGCCCGTCTTCGCAGTGTACGTTCTCGGATGACGTGGTACATGGTGGGTCGTTCCGTTGCGAGTCTGTCTTGTGTCCGCGCTCGAACGATCGTCCCTTCGAGGTGTCGGCGCATATGGGCTACGATCTGTACTTTCGCACGCTGAACTGTCAGCTGTCGTTCCGGTGTGGGTGGCAAGGAGGCGCATTCGCGAAGGACGGTGAAATAAAAATCAAGGGTCTGCCGCCTCCAAGCAGCAGTCTCACGACCATACGTAATAAAGGTTCGCCGTAGGGCCGGCTTGGCGCAGGTTAACCACCAACTAATCGACGTAGGATACGTTGGGAGGCGGCGGACGCACAAACTCCACGTGTCTTCGATGGCGCGTCGACAATCCGGAGAAGCGAGATGAGCAAGGTTTAATTTCCAGGGATGTCGGCTGCGCCACACCCGTTGGCGACGAAGGGTGACGGCACATATATAGGCCTCGTGATCAGAGAAGGCTACTGGCCACACCTCCGCGTCACTCACCGTTGCCGCGAGAGAACGGGAGACGTAAATCCTATCGATGCGACTAGACGAGTGACTCGTGAAATGGGTGTATCCCGGTCTATTTCCTCGGACATGTTCCCATGTATCTACTAGCTGGAGATCGCCGATGAGTGTCCCAAGTTCGGGGCACGGTGAATGGCGTGGCAGCTGATCTTTAGGTGCTTGGGTGCAATTGAAATCGCCCCCTAATATCAAGTCATCGTGCCTGCCCTGAAAAAGCGGTGCTATTCCTTCTGCGAAGAAGAGCGATCGGTCACGACGGCGATTCGTTCCGGAAGGGGCGTACACGTTGATAAACCGGACGCCTTGCACCGTTACGGCCATTCCTCTAGCGTCGGGGAGATATCGGACTTCGTCCGCCTCGAGGCCCTCTCTGAGGAGAATGGCGACTCCACTGTTAGTTGGCGAGGCGTGGGACACATGAGCCGTATAACCATACATACCCGGGAAATCTTTGACGAAGACTTCTTGGAGAAAGACAATGTCAACGTCTGCTGCATTGAGCATGTCTTGGAGCAGCGACAACTTCGTACGTGTCCGAATGGTGTTAATGTTGATGGTCGTTAAGCGATAGGTTTGTAGATCGTCTCCGGCGGTGGGGGCTGCCGTCAGTGTCGCCGTAAAAGGTGGGGCCTGTGATCTGCTGGCCGCGTCCGCGCCGTCATCTGTTGCTACTCGGGAGGGGCCGAGGTGTGTGAGGAGAGACCCCTCTCCTCATCCACCACAGCGGCCGTAGAATCGTCTTCAATGTCATCCGCCCAAGGTCCGCAAGTTAACGGTGGCTGCGGCAGAACACTTGTGGGCTGAGTGACTAAGGGTGAATCCGCAGTTGTTTCCGGTTGTGTACCAACGGCGGGCGCTGTGCTGGCCATCCGTTTGTCCGAGGGAGCGGAAACGGATTTGTCAAAATCAGACAAAGTGACAGGTGAGGGCGATCTCGTGTCATCCATTCTCCTCGTCGTTTCGTCGGCCGTCCGGTCGTCAACTGGAGAAGACGTCCGCTGGAGGCAATCGTCTGAGGGTGTGCGACGTCGCTTTTTATGTTTTCTCGGTGACCTTTGTTTGCGGACGTGGGTTTCTGAGTCCGAAAGAGTTTGTGGTTCCCGTATAGCATCCCCCTCAGGGAGAAAGGCAGAGGTCGGTACAACCCTAGCGTCGAGTACCATTCTCTCGTCCGAATCTTCTTGTGGAGTCGATGGGCGGCGTTCTTCAACCCCTGCAGACACCGTAATGGCGTTGGTCAATCCAGGACCGGCGACAGGTGCGCATTCTAACGCTTCCTGTCTTCCGGGGGGGTTGTCGTCTGTCATGACGGTCGATCGTGTCACCTCTGCGTAATTGAGGGGGAGGGCCGTGAGCGTAGGAGGTGGTGTCGTGTCATGCAAAGGAAGTTGTGTAATCCGACGTTGAATACACGCCGAGCGGACATGACCCTCCTGGCCGCAACCAGAACAAGTACGAGGTTGGCCGTCGTACATTATTATTGCTCGACAGCCACCTATGACTAAGTAGGACGGCACATGTTTCTTTAATTCAATTTTCACCTGTTGGACGCCGTTGAGGACTTGGTACGTCTCGAAGGTGTTCCATTTTTCGGCCACGTGGCTAATTACCGTCCCATAAGGGCGGAAAGCTGAGGTAACGACGTCCGGTGGTACTTCGAAAGGGAGTTCGAACACTCTAAGTGTGCGTAATCCTAGTCCAGCATGGTCAACAGTAACCTCTCCGATGTGACCATCGGAGTGTTTGAACTTGAGAGTGTTCGCGCATCTGTTCACAACTGCGTGACATAACTCGTCATCGACCATCTTGACGTAAACGACGCTGCTTGTGATGGATAGGTGGATACCGATGATGTGCTGTGTTGGTATTTGAACTTCGTCACGGATAAATCGTTCGACTTCAAAGGCTCGTGGTCGTGCGTAGTCGGGCTGGAAGCTGATCTTGATGGAAGCTTTTCTGTACGAATGAGCCATGGCGACTCAGTGTTAACGGACGCGAGTATTAGCTGCGGCGAGGAAGTAAACAAACTACGCGCGCTAGCGACTCTGCCGACGGGACCGCGACACTGCGGACGGGACGTAAACAAGACGTCCTCGCCGCTCACCGGCCGAAAGCAGACTGCCACCTCGTCTGCTGGAGCTACACTTGTGTCTTTGGCGAGTGCTTGCGAAAGAAGACATTTGTCGATTCGAAAACACATTCAAAACATGGTACTGGGCCGGTGTTAACGTCTAATGCCAAGCTGCAGTGCGGCCGACCAAGCTCCCACTGGCGAATCGTTTAATGACAGCATCCGTCCATGTCGATATGCGATCGGGTAAAATCACTGGCCCACTTATCTACTGCAGGAATAAGCATTGTATCGACATGCAGTGTCGTCTAATGCAAATGAGAAAGGTGCTGTGCATTCTTTTGCACGACTTACTGCAACGAAACGTACAGCTCGATACGCTACACTGATATTGCTTGCAAGATTTTGACGTGCCCCCTAGCCCAAGATTGTCCTGCTGTTTGCGATGGAGCTTGGTGTTTGGGCGGCCACTAGCGACGGATGTCTGCAAAGTCAAGTCACTCCAGTAGGCCCTGCCAAATGGCTTCTGTAGATGGCGGCCTGACTTTCAACAACAAACTGCCTGCTACAGCTGGATTATTAAAGGCACGATACGTTAAAATGACTGCGACAGATATGCACTTAAATATAAATAAGAACTCGTCGTTCGCAAATACCAACATACTCTTTGCTGGAGCCGATATTTGATTGGTTTATAGATCTCGAATTGATGTTTAATTCGAAGGGCATACGCTATGGAATGTTGTGCGCTTTCATCTGGTAGGCAGTTTTGTCTCTTATTTCATACACACGCTATCTGCCACGTACACGCGTCGATGTTACTACTGAGTGGCGTTTCGCACGGAGAAGGAGTGACCGCAAAAGCGTGCTTTACGTAAATTTCTTCGACGAGGATGGGATTCGAACCCACGCGTGCAGAGCACATTGGATTAGCAGTCCAACGCCTTAACCACTCGGCCACCTCGTCTGCTGGAGCTACACTTGTGTCTTTGGCGAGTGCTTGCAGAAAGAAGACATTTGTCGATTCGAAAACACATTCAAAACATGGTACTGGGCCGGTGTTAACGTCTAATGCCAAGCTGCAGTGCGGCCGACCAAGCTCCCACTGGCGAATCGTTTAATGACAGCATCCGTCCATGTCGACATGCGATCGGGTAAAATCACCGGCCCACTTATCTACTGCAGGAATAAGCATTGTATCGACATGCAGTGTCGTCTAATGCAAATGAGAAAGGTGCTGTGCATTCTTTTGCACGACTTACTGCAACGAAACGTACAGCTCGATACGCTACACTGATATTGCTTGCAAGGTTTTGACGTCCTCCCTAGCCCAAGATTGTCCTGCTGTTTGCGATGGAGCTTGGTGTTTGGGCGGCCACTAGCGACGGATGTCTGCAAAGTCAAGTCTCTCCAGTAGGCCCTGCCAAATTTCTGTAGATGGCGGCCTGACTTTAAACAACACACTGTCGGAAGGCGACAGTTGTGCTACAGATGAATTATTAAAGGCACGATACGTTAAATGACTGCGACAGATATGCACTTAAATATAAATAAGAACTCGTCGTTCGCAAATACCAACATACTCTTTGCTGGAGCCGATATTTGATTGGTTTATAGATCTCGAATTGATGTTTAATTCGAAGGGCATACGCTATGGAATGTTGTGCGCTTTCATCTGGTAGGCAGTTTTGTCTCTTATTTCATACACACGCTATCTGCCACGTACACGCGTCGATGTTACTACTGAGTGGCGTTTCGCACGGAGAAGGAGTGACCGCAAAAGCGTGCTTTACGTAAATTTCTTCGACGAGGATGGGATTCGAACCCACGCGTGCAGAGCACATTGGATTAGCAGTCCAACGCCTTAACCACTGGGCCTCCTCGTCTGCTGGAGCTACACTTGTGTCTTTGGCGAGTGCTTGCGGAAAGAAGACATTTGTCGATTCGAAAACACATTCAAAACATGGTACTGGGCCGGTGTTAACGTCTAATGCCAAGCTGCAGTGCGGCCGACCAAGCTCCCACTGGCGAATCGTTTAATGACAGCATCCGTCCATGTCGACATGCGATCGGGTAAAATCACCGGCCCACTTATCTACTGCAGGAATAAGCATTGTATCGACATGCAGTGTCGTCTAATGCAAATGAGAAAGGTGCTGTGCATTCTTTTGCACGACTTACTGCAACGAAACGTACAGCTCGATACGCTACACTGATATTGCTTGCAAGGTTTTGACGTCCTCCCTAGCCCAAGATTGTCCTGCTGTTTGCGATGGAGCTTGGTGTTTGGGCGGCCACTAGCGACGGATGTCTGCAAAGTCAAGTCTCTCCAGTAGGCCCTGCCAAATGGCTTCTGTAGATGGCGGCCTGACTTTAAACAACACACTGTCGGAAGGCGACAGTTGTGCTACAGATGAATTATTAAAGGCACGATACGTTAAAATGACTGCGACAGATATGCACTTAAATATAAATAAGAACTCGTCGTTCGCAAATACCAACATACTCTTTGCTGGAGCCGAAATTTGATTGGTTTATAGATCTCGAATTGATGTTTAATTCGAAGGGCATACGCTATGGAATGTTGTGCGCTTTCATCTGGTAGGCAGTTTTGTCACTTATTTCATACACACGCTATCTGCCACGTACACGCGTCGATGTTACTACTGAGTGGGGTTTCGCACGGAGAAGGAGTGACCGCAAAAGCGTGCTTTACGTAAAATTCTTCGACGAGGATGGGATTCGAACCCACGCGTGCAGAGCATATTGGATTAGCAGTCCAACGCCTTAACCACTCGGCCACCTCGTCTGCTGGAGCTACAGTTGTGTCTTTGGCGAGTGCTTGCGGAAAGAAGACATTTGTCGATTCGAAAACACATTCAAAACATGGTACTGGGCCGGTGTTAACGTCTAATGCCAAGCTGCAGTGCGGCCGACCAAGCTCCCACTGGCGAATCGTTTAATGACAGCATCCGTCCATGTTGATATGCGATCGGGTAAAATCACCGGCCCGCTTATCTACTGCAGGAATAAGCATTGTATCGATATGCAGTGTCGTCTAATGCAAATGAGAAAGGTGCTGTGCATTCTTTTGCACGACTTACTGCAACGAAACGTACAGCTCGATACGCTACACTGATATTGCTTGCAAGGTTTTGACGTCCTCCCTAGCCCAAGATTGTCCTGCTGTTTGCGATGGAGCTTGGTGTTTGGGCGGCCACTAGCGACGGATGTCTGCAAAGTCAAGTCTCTCCAGTAGGCCCTGCCAAATGGCTTCTGTAGATGGCGGCCTGACTTTAAACAACACACTGTCGGAAGGCGACAGTTGTGCTACAGATGAATTATTAAAGGCACGATACGTTAAAATGACTGCGACAGATATGCACTTAAATGTAAATAAGAACTCGTCGTTCGCAAATACCAATATACTCTTTGCTGGAGCCGAAGTTTGATTGGTTTATAGATCTCGAATTGATGTTTAATTCGAAGGGCATACGCTATGGAATGATGTGCGCTTTCATCTGGTAGGCAGTTTTGTCACTTATTTCATACACACGCTATCTGCCACGTACACGCGTCGATGTTACTACTGAGTGGCGTTTCGCACGGAGAAGAAGTGACCGCAAACTCGTGCTTGACGTAAAATTCTTCTACGAGGATGGGATTCGAACCCACGCGTGCAGAGCACATTGGATTAGCAGTCCAACGCCTTAACCACTCGGCCACCTCGTCTTCTGGAGCTACAGTTGTGTCTTTGGCGAGTGCTTGCGGAAAGAAGACATTTGTCGATTCGAAAACACATTCAAAACATGGTACTGGGCCGGTGTTAACGTCTAATGCCAAGCTGCAGTGCGGCCGACCAAGCTCCCACTGGCGAATCGTTTAATGACAGCATCCGTCCATGTCGACATGCGATCGGGTAAAATCACCGGCCCACTTATCTACTGCAGGAATAAGCATTGTATCGACATGCAGTGTCGTCTAATGCAAATGAGAAAGGTGCTGTGCATTCTTTTGCACGACTTACTGCAACGAAACGTACAGCTCGATACGCTACACTGATATTGCTTGCAAGGTTTTGACGTCCTCCCTAGCCCAAGATTGTCCTGCTGTTTGCGATGGAGCTTGGTGTTTGGGCGGCCACTAGCGACGGATGTCTGCAAAGTCAAGTCTCTCCAGTAGGCCCTGCCAAATGGCTTCTGTAGATGGCGGCCTGACTTTAAACAACACACTGTCGGAAGGCGACAGTTGTGCTACAGATGAATTATTAAAGGCACGATACGTTAAAATGACTGCGACAGATATGCACTTAAATATAAATAAGAACTCGTCGTTCGCAAATACCAACATACTCTTTGCTGGAGCCGAAATTTGATTGGTTTATAGATCTCGAATTGATGTTTAATTCGAAGGGCATACGCTATGGAATGTTGTGCGCTTTCATCTGGTAGGCAGTTTTGTCACTTATTTCATACACACGCTATCTGCCACGTACACGCGTCGATGTTACTACTGAGTGGGGTTTCGCACGGAGAAGGAGTGACCGCAAAAGCGTGCTTTACGTAAAATTCTTCGACGACGATGGGATTCGAACCCACGCGTGCAGAGCACATTGGATTAGCAGTCCAACGCCTTAACCACTCGGCCACCTCGTCTGCTGGAGCTACAGTTTTGTCTTTGGCGAGTGCTTGCGGAAAGAAGACATTTGTCGATTCGAAAACACATTCAAAACATGGTACTGGGCCGGTGTTAACGTCTAATGCCAAGCTGCAGTGCGGCCGACCAAGCTCCCATTGGCGAATCGTTTAATGACAGCATCCGTCCATGTCGATATGCGATCGGGTAAAATCACCGGCCCACTTATCTACTGCAGGAATAAGCATTGTATCGATATGCAGTGTCGTCTAATCCAAATGAGAAAGGTGCTGTGCATTCTTTTGCACGACTTACTGCAACGAAACGTACAGCTCGATACGCTACACTGATATTGCTTGCAAGGTTTTGACGTCCTCCCTAGCCCAAGATTGTCCTGCTGTTTGCGATGGAGCTTGGTGTTTGGGCGGCCACTAGCGACGGATGTCTGCAAAGTCAAGTCTCTCCAGTAGGCCCTGCCAAATGGCTTCTGTAGATGGCGGCCTGACTTTAAACAACACACTGTCGGAAGGCGACAGTTGTGCTACAGATGAATTATTAAAGGCACGATACGTTAAAATGACTGCGACAGATATGCACTTAAATATAAATAAGAACTCTTCGTTCGCAAATACCAATATACTCTTTGCTGGAGCCGAAGTTTGATTGGTTTATAGATCTCGAATTGATGTTTAATTCGAAGGGCATACGCTATGGAATGATGTGCGCTTTCATCTGGTAGGCAGTTTTGTCACTTATTTCATACACACGCTATCTGCCACGTACACGCGTCGATGTTACTACTGAGTGGCGTTTCGCACGGAGAAGAAGTGACCGCAAACGCGTGCTTGACGTAAAATTCTTCGACGAGGATGGGATTCGAACCCACGCGTGCAGAGCACATTGGATTAGCAGTCCAACGCCTTAACCACTCGGCCACCTCGTCTTCTGGAGCTACAGTTGTGTCTTTGGCGAGTGCTTGCGGAAAGAAGACATTTGTCGATTCGAAAACACATTCAAAACATGGTACTGGGCCGGTGTTAACGTCTAATGCCAAGCTGCAGTGCGGCCGACCAAGCTCCCACTGGCGAATCGTTTAATGACAGCATCCGTCCATGTGGATATGCGATCGGGTAAAATCATTGGCCCACTTATCTACTGCAGGAATAAGCATTGTATCGACATGCAGTGTCGTCTAATGCAAATGAGAAAGGTGCTGTGCATTCTTTTGCACGACTTACTGCAACGAAACGTACAGCTCGATACGCTACACTGATATTGCTTGCAAGGTTTTGACGTCCTCCCTAGCCCAAGATTGTCCTGCTGTTTGCGATGGAGCTTGGTGTTTGGGCGGCCACTAGCGACGGATGTCTGCCAAGTCAAGTCTCTCCAGTAGGCCCTGCCAAATGGCTTCTGTAGATGGCGGCCTGACTTTAAACAACACACTGTCGGAAGGCGACAGTTGTGCTACAGATGAATTATTAAAGGCACGATACGTTAAAATGACTGCGACAGATATGCACTTAAATATAAATAAGAACTCGTCGTTCGCAAATACCAACATACTCTTTGCTGGAGCCGAAATTTGATTGGTTTATAGATCTCGAATTGATGTTTAATTCGAAGGGCATACGCTATGGAATGTTGTGCGCTTTCATCTGGTAGGCAGTTTTGTCACTTATTTCATACACACGCTATCTGCCACGTACACGCGTCGATGTTACTACTGAGTGGCGTTTCGCACGGAGAAGGAGTGACCGCAAAAGCGTGCTTTACGTAAATTTCTTCGACGAGGATGGGATTCGAACCCACGCGTGCAGAGCACATTGGATTAGCAGTCAAACGCCTTAACCACTGGGCCACCTCGTCTGCTGGAGCTACACTTGTGTCTTTGGCGAGTGCTTGCGGAAAGAAGACATTTGTCGATTCGAAAACACATTCAAAACATGGTACTGGGCCGGTGTTAACGTCTAATGCCAAGCTGCAGTGCGGCCGACCAAGCTCCCACTGGCGAATCGTTTAATGACAGCATCCGTCCATGTGGATATGCGATCGGGTAAAATCACCGGCCCACTTATCTACTGCAGGAATAAGCATTGTATCGACATGCAGTGTCGTCTAATGCAAATGAGAAAGGTGCTGTGCATTCTTTTGCACGACTTACTGCAACGAAACGTACAGCTCGATACGCTACACTGATATTGCTTGCAAGGTTTTGACGTCCTCCCTAGCCCAAGATTGTCCTGCTGTTTGCGATGGAGCTTGGTGTTTGGGCGGCCACTAGCGACGGATGTCTGCAAAGTCAAGTCTCTCCAGTAGGCCCTGCCAAATGGCTTCTGTAGATGGCGGCCTGACTTTAAATTATTAAAGGCACGATACGTTAAAATGACTGCGACAGATATGCACTTAAATATAAATAAGAACTCGTCGTTCGCAAATACCAACATACTCTTTGCTGGAGCCGAAATTAGATTGGTTTATAGATCTCGAATTGGTGTTTAATTCGAAGGGCATACGCTATGGAATGTTGTGCGCTTTCATCTGGTAGGCAGTTTTGTCTCTTATTTCATACACACGCTATCTGCCACGTACACGTGTCGATGTTACTACTGAGTGGCGTTTCGCACGGAGAAGGAGTGACCGCAAACGCGTGCTTTACGTAAAATTCTTCGACGAGGATGGGATTCGAACCCACGCGTGCAGAGCACATTGGATTAGCAGTCCAACGCCTTAACCACTCGGCCACCTCGTCTGCTGGAGCTACAGTTGTGTCTTTGGCGAGTGCTTGCGGAAAGAAGACATTTGTCGATTCGAAAACACATTCAAAACATGGTACTGGGCCGGTGTTAACGTCTAATGCCAAGCTGCAGTGCGGCCGACCAAGCTCCCACTGGCGAATCGTTTAATGACAGCATCCGTCCATGTGGATATGCGATCGGGTAAAATCATTGGTCCACTTATCTACTGCAGGAATAAGCATTGTATCGACATGCAGTGTCGTCTAATGCAAATGAGAAAGGTGCTGTGCATTCTTTTGCACGACTTACTGCAACGAAACGTACAGCTCGATACGTTACACTGATATTGCTTGCAAGGTTTTGACGTCCCCCCTAGCCCAAGATTGTCCTGCTGTTTGCGATGGAGCTTGGTGTTTGGGCGGCCACTAGCGACGGATGTCTGCAAAGTCAAGTCTCTCCAGTAGGCCCTGCCAAATGGCTTCTGTAGATGGCGGCCTGACTTTAAATTATTAAAGGCACGATACGTTAAAATGACTGCGACAGATATGCACTTAAATATAAATAAGAACTCGTCGTTCGCAAATACCAACATACTCTTTGCAGGAGCCGAAATTAGATTGGTTTATAGATCTCGAATTGGTGTTTAATTCGAAGGGCATACGCTATGGAATGTTGTGCGCTTTCATCTGGTAGGCAGTTTTGTCTCTTATTTCATACACACGCTATCTGCCACGTACACGCGTCGATGTTACTACTGAGTGGCGTTTCGCACGGAGAAGGAGTGACCGCAAACGCGTGCTTTACGTAAAATTCTTCGACGAGGATGGGATTCGAACCCACGCGTGCAGAGCACATTGGATTAGCAGTCCAACGCCTTGACCACTCGGCCACCTCGTCTGCTGGAGCTACAGTTGTGTCTTTGGCGAGTGCTTGCGGAAAGAAGACATTTGTCGATTCGAAAACACATTCAAAACATGGTACTGGGCCGGTGTTAACGTCTAATGCCAAGCTGCAGTGCGGCCGACCAAGCTCCCACTGGCGAATCGTTTAATGACAGCATCCGTCCATGTGGATATGCGATCGGGTAAAATCATTGGCCCACTTATCTACTGCAGGAATAAGCATTGTATCGACATGCAGTGTCGTCTAATGCAAATGAGAAAGGTGCTGTGCATTCTTTTGCACGACTTACTGCAACGAAACGTACAGCTCGATACGTTACACTGATATTGCTTGCAAGGTTTTGACGTCCCCCCTAGCCCAAGATTGTCCTGCTGTTTGCGATGGAGCTTGGTGTTTGGGCGGCCACTAGCGACGGATGTCTGCAAAGTCAAGTCTCTCCAGTAGGCCCTGCCAAATGGCTTCAGTAGATGGCGGCCTGACTTTAAAGAACAAACTGCAGATGGATTATTAAAGGCACGATACATTAAAATGACTGCGACAGATATGCACTTAAATATAAATAAGAACTCGTCGTTCGCAAATACCAACATACTCTTTGCTGGAGCCGAAATTTGATTGGTTTATAGATCTCGAATTGATGTTTAATTCGAAGGGCATACGCTATGGAATGTTGTGCGCTTTCATCTGGTAGGCAGTTTTGTCTCTTATTTCATACACACGCTATCTGCCACGTACACGCGTCGATGTTACTACTGAGTGGCGTTTCGCACGGAGAAGGAGTGACCGCAAACGCGTGCTTTACGTAAAATTCTTCGACGAGGATGGGATTCGAACCCACGCGTGCAGAGCACATTGGATTAGCAGTCCAACGCCTTAACCACTCGGCCACCTCGTCTGCTGGAGCTACAGTTGTGTCTTTGGCGAGTGCTTGCGGAAAGAAGACATTTGTCGATTCGAAAACACATTCAAAACATGGTACTGGGCCGGTGTTAACGTCTAATGCCAAGCTGCAGTGCGGCCGACCAAGCTCCCACTGGCGAATCGTTTAATGACAGCATCCGTCCATGTGGATATGCGATCGGGTAAAATCACCGGCCCACTTATCTACTGCAGGAATAAGCATTGTATCGACATGCAGTGTCGTCTAATGCAAATGAGAAAGGTGCTGTGCATTCTTTTGCACGACTTACTGCAACGAAACGTACAGCTCGATACGCTACACTGATATTGCTTGCAAGGTTTTGACGTCCTCCCTAGCCCAAGATTGTCCTGCTGTTTGCGATGGAGCTTGGTGTTTGGGCGGCCACTAGCGACGGATGTCTGCAAAGTCAAGTCTCTCCAGTAGGCCCTGCCAAATGGCTTCTGTAGATGGCGGCCTGACTTTAAATTATTAAAGGCACGATACGTTAAAA